>NW_020954585.1:34451906-34619282 GCF_900497805.2 Vombatus ursinus
TGTGTGTGTGTGTGTGTGTGTGTGTGTGTGTGTGTGTGTGTGTGTGTATTATCAATCTTATCTCCTCCCACCCACTCTGGGACTTTGGTCCATTCTTACTTACCCCTTCTCCCTGTTATAACTTCCTATCCACTGGCTCCTTACTCTCTACCTTCAAATATGTTGAGATCTATCCTATCCTCTTAGAAGGAAGGAAGGAAGAGAAATAAAGAGAGATAGAAAGAAAGAAAGAAAGGAAAAGAAAATTCTCACCTAGAGCCTGCTAACCCTTGGAGCTACAGTCCCTTTCCCTACCTAACAATGACAAATTTCTTAAGGGAACAGTTTATATATTCAATGCCTCACCCCACACACTTGGGGTTATAAGTTGGCTTCAACTTTTCACCGCTCCTAACCAGCAACTTTAATGGTCTTTTTTTTTTTTAAATGTTCATCCTCCTTCAATCCTCCAGCATTCAACAATTCTTACTGCTAATTGAAACTTTCTTTAAAAAAAAAAACTACAGTGTAATAGTAGTAAGGGTTCAATTCAGGTCAAATTACATTCCACACTGCATCATATTTGTTTTTACATTGTTGTAACTGTTGTAAACTCCTTAAAGGCAAGGATTGTGTTGTTTTTTCATCTTTGTATCCCTACTATCATCACAGTGCTTTGTATATAAAATATGCATTACATATAAGTTGAATTGAATTGAATTTGTAAAGGACTCAGCAGCACACTTTCATGATTCTCTCCAAAACTTTTTAAGTCTCAGACCATAAGTAGAAAGAATGCATGATTTTCTTTTGTGTTATAAATGCTACACATATTTGATAGGTAAATAAGACACTTAAAATATCTATTGTTAAACCATAACTTGAACAAGCAAGTTTAATTTGCAGCATAATAGGGGTAAATCAGATAATTCAGAGTCAAATATGTAAAGCACTCATATTCCAAATGTCTTAAAGTCTTGAAAGTATAACTTCAAAAGCAATCTTCTTACATAGTAAGATATTCCACTGAAATAGCGCCAGTGTGGTACAATAGGAAGTGTGCTGCATTTGGAGGCAAAGGACAGCAGTTTAAGTCCCACCTCTCTGGGCTTCAGTTCCCTCATCTGTAAAATGAGAGGGTTTATATTAGATGGCTCCTAACGTCCCTTCCAACTCTAGATGTATGTTCCTGTCATTAGCATGTATAAATTATTTATTGACTAGCGTTATTCAACTAGCTTAACTATTCCCAGTGACACAGTAGTAAGTTAACTGAGGTACCTTTTCCAAGGTGAGAAGATTTATTTCTGACTGAAGACGGATTTCTGGTTTGCTGTTTTGTTGGTCCTTGAAATGCTGGAATTCTTTTTCCAAAGTTTTATATTTAATTTCAGCATCATAAAGCTATGGCAAAAAGATAAGAACAAAAAACCTCAAACAATAAAATCCACTTAATTTAATAATAATATATAAGTAAAATATTACAAAACTCAGATCAGCCACAGCTTCTTTTAATTTGGTAAATGAACTTCTTTTTAAAAGCAGACACAAAAAAATCTTTTTCAAGTGTAGTGCTTCTTAGAGAAAGTGTTAAGATAATTTTCAGTTAAGTTTTAGAATTTTAAAAATTCACTCTTAACAAGACCTTCTTTAGATTTCTAGATTTAATAGAATATACTCATTAGAAACAGAAATTCAGTGGTGTTATACTTTTTATGAATTTGATGACAAAGATAACAGGATAAGATAATAAACAAGTCAAATCAAAAGATAATATAAATCTGTAAATTATGAAAATTAACAAGGTGAGGAGTGATGGATTTGGAGACACAAAGATTTGACTTGAATCTTGTCTTAACTAGTTGTGTGACCACAGGCAAGTCTCAATCTTTCTGAACCAGTTTTCTCATTTGTAAAATGGGGATAATAGATGTAGTTGTGTATCTTACGAAGCAGTTATAAGGAGCAAATGAAATAATATTTATAAGGTATTCTGTAAACCTAAAAGTGCTATAAAATGTCAGTGATTATTGTTAGTCGTAAAAATAATAAAGATCTAAAGCATTACATAAAATAACCTTCCTCAAAATACACACAATATAAAGTTACAAAAAAGTAAACTTGCAATTTAAGAATTTTTGGGTAAGTACTACTATGAAATAAGAAAGATATATTCCTTAATAGATTTATGGATATATCAAATATGTCATTAATTAAACCAATGATCAAGGCTCTAAGCCTTTACGCTCCACTGCGTTTGAAAAAGAAAGCCAATGTGAAACCTACACAGCAACTCTAAAGAAAGTTTGAGAAGATTAGATTTTTATTTTATGCCAAAGTTAGAAACATTCTAACTAAATAGTGTACTTAAAAATCCTTTATGTAGTTTCAACTGAGGAACAAACTGAATTTTCCAGATTACCCTTTTAAGCTACAATGTCTGATACTTTGATATATTTGTGATTTCTTCACTCTAGATACTTCTTCCTTAAATGCAGGTCACAACCCCTCCACTTCTCCTCAATCTCTATAGTTCTTTTCCATAAATCCTTCTGGAAGGCTTCCTTTGATTCACTCTATGGTTTTTGGGTACCTGTACAGTACTCAGATTGTTATCCCCTCAATCTCACTATGACTGGCCAACCTTCTATTCCAGTTGCACATATATTTGATGATGACATCTTTCATAGCACTTCTCTTGCTATTGATAATAAGCTATAGCTTTACTCCCCTCACAGTGTAAAATAAATTTAAATATTTTCGTGAAAATCTAAAATATCTTAAATACCTAAGTATTTTCTTAAATTGAATTAAACAAACATGATTTAACCTTTTATTAATGACTAAAGCTCAGGTCTATCATTACAATTATCCATTATTATACTGTACTGTTAGGTCACTTCCTATACTACAGCATTTCACAGTGGCATCTCCAGGGGCTACTGAGGCGTTTTTCTGGGAGGTTTTCACAAAAGAACCACAGGAGGCCTGAGTATTTGGGTGTGCTTTTTATGTGTGCACTTACTGTCAGGCTGTCACTGCTATTTATTGCCTTAGCTTTAAAAAGTTTCTTTACCAACAACAAAGCCTGTCTCAGTTGTATAGAAAATAAAAAATTTACAGGCAAGTGAAGTCTTTAATTACAAGTAAAGTAGATAGGCGTTGATATTTTGGCTTTTCAAAGGCCTTTTTTGCTTACTTCTATGTTCCTTGTTACATTCTAAATGACAAAAATTGCCACAAGTGTGATATTCAAATAAATGCAATATTCCTGAAATGAATTTTCCACTAAAGACTCAAAACATTTCAGTATGGGTTTAGAGTAGAGAAAGGTGAAGGAAATAAACTTAGTATATACAGTCTTGTAAAAATAAAAACATAAAATGGTAAAATGTTCATACCAGCAATAGTTGCACAGTATTTCAGCTTTAATTTACCTAAAGAAGATCAAAATCAGTTGACTTGTTATTTTAGAAAAATTTTTAATGGTCAAAGAAAATCCCTCCACAATTTAAGGATACAAAACAATAATAATGAAGATTTAAGATTTAGTATTTTAAAAGAAACTTTTATAAAACAAAAATATACACTAACAACAATCCAAATTCAAAAGAAAGGCATGTCTCACTTGTTTTTACGAGTATTGTTTAGAATTCTATTTCATGTTTTAAAAATTCAAAGAGTTATCTATTAAATACGTACTATGCTGGAATATTTTTCAAATTAAAAGCACTGGATATATTTCCTACCATATGGAATTGGTCAGACTAAGTTTCATATAAAGAGCTACGAAGAAATGAAAAATAAAACCTACCAGATGCAAACCATCTTCATCTTGCAACTTCAAAAAGCAAGTGTAAATTAAAGAAGCAACTATGAATCATAATGATGAATGAATACTATAAAACAAAATCACTTTTAACTGAATTTCCCCCATCCATTTATTATTCTCCCAAAAAGGAAATAAACTCTCTCAACAAATAAAAAATAGTAATAATAATATCTGGCATTCTTATCACACTGCAAACAACATTACATGTGTTATTTCATTTGAGCTTCACAACGTTTTGAGATAAGTATAACAGGTATTATCATTATTATTATTATTCTCATTTTAAAGATGAGCAAACTGAGGCTCAGAAAGATTAAGTGACTTGACCATGGTTACAGGGTTACCATCAGAGGTGGGATGTAAACCCAAGTTTAACAATATATCTACTACCTTAGTGGTGTCAAATTTCAATAGAAATGGTCCCTGAAGGCCACACATTGACTTAGAAAACCACATATTAGCATTATCTATGCTCTTTGTGTTTTGGTTTACCTTGTTAAACATTCCCAATTACATTTAATAGGGTTCGAGGGCACAGTTTGCCAATGTTCTCTAACCTGCTGCTGAAGTCGTTGCTTTTCTCCATCCAGTTGCTTCATCTTTGATATCTCCAACTCCACCTGATGAGCACACTCCTCTTTGATTCTCCGGATAGAATCCTGAAGTTCCTGAAGGTTTCTTTCATGGTCTAAGTGCAGCTCTTTCTTCTTTCTTTGTAGCTTAAAATAAATATGTCTTTGTGAAGAAGTGTCAAATTTTGAATAGATAAGCAACCTAAATATTAAAATTTATATTATAAAAGAAATGAGAATGGAAGGTTATATTTTTACAAGCACTGATAGAGATATAATTTATGATCAAACATGGAATAAAGGAGATTATAAAAGATAAAACATAATTATGATTATATAAAAACTAAATAAACTCTAGAATGAGAAAATACATATTAAAATAAATGGTCAAAGGATATGACTTTTCAAAAGAAGAAATGGCTAACTACAAATAATCATCTAAAAATTGCTCAAAATCAGTATCAGGGGAATGCAAATTAAAAAACCTTGATGAATATCAACTCAGACACCCATCAAATTGGCAAATACTTTAAAAGATGGAAAACTGTATTAGCTTAATATGGAGGTTCCCAAACTTATTTGGCTTATTACCCCCTTAAAAAAAATATTCAGCATCCCTCTCCCTGCCCCCCCTCCCCCTCAGAAAGCTATTTTCTTTAACCCTTTAGTGGCTTTTAAAAAAAAATTTTAAATCATTTCAAAACAAACTAAATATTTTTTTTAAAATAATTCATTTTAAATTTAATAATTTATTGTAAATCTGTGGGTTTTTTTCCTGCATTGAAATTTTGATGATACAATACCGCATCAGGTAGCTATATAGTATCATATTGTAGAAGTCATTACACACACATATTCCTGCTGATGCATGCTGGACTTCCTGACAATTTGCAACAAGCTCGCCTACCAACATTTGCTTGAAGACCTGTTGGCGGACTTGACCACTGATGGATTATAACTTGCATTTTGAGTGTTTATTTGGAAAATAATGTAATCACTACGATTAAACATGTAGAAATGGTTTTTCAAAATTTTCTTCTCTTCTTTCCTTATGCTTCTACCACTCCCTTATTTTTACTCAACACTTCCCAAATGCACCCAAGGCTACTACTGCCCTCCTCCTGGATCATTCCAGCGACCCCCGGGGGGTGGTATCGCCCACTATGGGCACCTCTAGAATACATAAGTGGTATGACTGTGGACTGACCTAACCATCTTGGAAGACGATTTGGAACTGTACATGAACAGTTAATAAACTTTTGACCCAGTGACTGCACTCAAGGATTTATGTCCCAAGGATTTTAAAGACAGTGAGATCAATATGTACAAAAACATTCATAACAACATTATTTGTAATAACAAAAAAAGCTGGAAACAAAATAAGTAACCAACAATTGGGGGGTTGAGGAACAAGCTACTCACCATGTCATATGATTGTAATAAGGTATTATTTTGCAGTAAGGGATGACAGATTTAAAGATTTCATAGAAACCTGGAAACAATTATATGAAGTGATGCAGAAGGAAGAAAAGAAAGTCAGAGTAACAGACACAATGACTATGATACAAATAAAAACATGACAAATGCATGTTATATTTGTACCCAAGTACTGTTCTGGTCTCCCCAACTGCTAGTCTTCCCCTCTAAGGGCACCTTCTATCAACTCTAGTATTCTATGTGCACTTCTTGTCTCCCACATTAGAAAGTAAGGTTCTTGAGGGCTGGGACTGCTTTTGCTTTATTCTTTGTGTCCCTAACGCCAGGCACAGTGCCTAGCACACACTAATCATCAGTTGATGAATTGTCACCATGCTTTTATCCAAGTCACTGATAAAAATGTTTAAAAAGAACCAGGTAAAACAGACTCATAGAAGCACAGCATTTTTGAGCTAGAAAAGACCTCAGTAGCCATCTAACTGAACCCATAACTGAAAGAAATATCCACTATATAACATTCCCAACAAGTTACAAATAGATGGCCCTTTCCTTTGACAATTTTAGCCCCTTTATATATGTGCTTGAACATATCTTCCACCATATCCAGAAGAATATGACTTCAATCATTCCCCATCAATCTAATCTTCTACCTCTCCCTCTACAACGGTTCCTTCCCTACTTCCTTCAAACATGCCCCAGACCACATCATTCTTAAATAACTTTGCTACACCCTACCATGTCCTTAAGCTATGATTCTGTACCTCTCAATTTTTCAGCCAAAGTCTTAGAAAATGCTATCTACACTCATTACCTTATTTCCCTTAATTTTTTTTTTTTTTTTTTTTTTTTTTGCATTTTGGCTTCCAATTTCATGACTTTTCTCTTTCTACCTGTCTGACTTTTCCTTTCCAGTTCTGGAGCATCATCCATGTTATGATCCCTAACTGTGATTATTAAACAAGGCTTTGTCCTAGTCCTCCTTTCTCTACACTCACTCTCTTGGTGAACCCATCAGCTTCGATGAATTTAATTATTATCTCTGCAAATTATTCACAGATCTATATATTCAACCCTAGCTTCTTCCATGAGCTTCAGTCTCACATCACCAATTGCCTGACTACTGGACTTTCATACTGAATTCTCCAAGTCATCTGAAACTCAACGTGTCTAAAAGAGAACTCAATCCACTGACAAGTACTAATTAAGTCCCTATTAAGTGTGGATACTTTTTTAGGTGCTTAAGATACAAATATAACAAATGAAATAATCCCTACTTGGCAGGAGTTTACATTCTAATGCGACTATGACAAGTATATATACACCAATGAAAGTTGGTGCCTTCTCTGCAACTTATAAGCTTATAGAGTTGCCTAGAGCACTAAGAAGTTAAGTGGCTTGCCCAGGGTCACACAGCCATAGCCAGGATGTGTCTGAGGTGGGAATGGCCTCTTATGTCAATATATACAAATGAGTATAAGTAAAAAACAAAACGTATTCTCTTTTGCCTGCCCCCCTACAACGATGAGTCGTTGGATGAGTCCTCTTCCAAACTTCTCTATATTTGATGAAGGCACCACCATTCTTCTAGTCTCCCAGGTTTATAATCTTGGTGCTATCCTGGACTCCTCCACTCTCACCTCACAGGTCTAATCAGCTACCAAGTCATGCCATTTCTATTGCTATAACATGTCACATTCGACCTCTTCTTTTTACTTACACAGCCAACTATCTTAACTAAGGCCTTCATCACCTCTTGCCTAGATTACTGGAATAAGTTGCCCCACTGGTTGCCCTACCTCAAGTTTCTCCACTGAAATCTATCCTCCATAGTGCTTCCAAAGTGATTTTACTTAAGTGCAGATTTGATCAAGTCACTGAGCTGTTCAACCAATTCTAGTAGTTCCCTATTGCCTTTAGCATAGAATATAAACTCCTCTGAATAGCATCACAATCTTGCTTTAACTTATCTTCCCAGCCTCACTGTACACTGCCTCACCCTCCTTTTGCTCCCTCTCCTCACACTATGATCCAGCCAAACTGGCTTTTTCTGCCTCTTACATATGACAATATCTCGGTCTATGCAGTCTTTCCACTGGCTGTCTCCAGTGTCTGAAATGACATCCTCATGTCTACATCTTTTCTAATGAAGGGGAGTAATTTATAATAAAGTTGGTGAGGTAGTTTGAAGCCAGATTGGGAAGAGCTTTCAATGCCAAATAGGAGTTTAGATTTGATCCTAGAGTCAACAGGGAGGCTCTATAGCTTATATATAATATGTTTGGTCCTGAATTTTAGGATAATTTCTTTGGAAGCAGTGTGAAAGGATGGAGAGGAAAGGGAAGAGTCTTATCATTGTAATAATCCAGGTGAGAGTGAAGAGTCTGAACTAGGGTGGTGGCTGCATGGACAAAGAGAAGAGTGCAATGGGGGTTGTGGAGGATAGGTGTGAGGTACAAAATAAGAATCTGCAACATAGATTGTAATCCATCATGACTACTCGTCTCAACTATTCTAGATCACGCCTAAACCTAGGCCAGTTCACAGATTCCTAATGGCACTGCAGCTGCCACTGTGGCTGCTCAGGCGGAGGTTGGGTTATAACTAATCTAAGCCCGAAAGGCTGCCTTGCAGGGTTCAGAAGAGGAGAGGCTGGGGGAATGCACAGCAACAGGATGACTAGAATCAGGCAAATGCTGGGCCATAATGGATGAAAGACAGGATGAAAGAATAATTCCTTGATTTCCTATCACAGAAAGGTGGAATGCAACTCATTTTTCCCTTTTCAGACTGAAGGATCACAAACCCCAGCTTTGTGTCACATAGATTCCTGGGAACCAGAGTAGAAATGTTCCAATTCTCATCACAGAATCTGAAAGTGGAAGGGACTGAAAAGGCCATTTAATCCAAATGATACTTGAGTGAGGATCCCTTATACAATATACTTAATAAATGGCCACAACAACTCGTTCATGAGGACCTTCAGTAGAGGGAACCTACTACCTCTAAAAGCAGTCCATTCTACTTCTGGATAGATAGTTGTTAAGAAATTTCTCCTTATGTCAAACCTAATTTTGACCCTCCAAAACTTATACTCATACTGTGTATGAGTAGACAACCAAGATTATTTGAATTTCTTTTGAGGAGGAAGGAAAGGATCTACTAGAATATTACTATCATATGGTATCTTAAGGTCCAAATCAACAGAGTAGAAGTTCAAAGAAATTGATTCACATTATATAAGTATGCAGCTATTCTGGTAACATATTAGATTATGAAATGACACATTAAGTTCTACTTATGAATGAAGAATGATGGGGTAGATTGGAATCTCTAAGCTACCTGAAAATCTTCCTACTATAGGTGTTGAGTGGAAGCATTACAGAAGTGAATATTGAGTCAGAGTTCCCCTTGGGAAGAGGTAGGGAAGGACAGACCTCTGGTGTGGCCACCAACATCTTCAATCTAGAAAATGTCCAGGGTCAGAGTCGGCTCTGGTTTTCTTGAGGTTTGGGCCACTGATAACATACACAGGAATCTAATTTGGTCTAGGACTTCCTGGGCCATCAAAGCAGTTACACAGACCCCTGGGAATTTCAGAACTGACTTTGAGGGAGCTCTGGACTGGAAGTGGTAAGTCCTGATGCCGTGGATTTGTGGTTTACTTGAATTGTTCCCTTTTCATAAATGAAGGGGCTTCAGCAAAGTCCAGATTCTGGGCAGGAAGAGATTGGGCATCCTGTTTGAGAGTGTATAATCACTAGACCCATTCCCCAACCCTAAGTAGTTTGCCAACTGATATTTTAAAATCTGAAAGTAAATAAAAAAAAGATTTTGTGATGGAAAAAATTTTAAATGCTTTTCACAAACCTTCCACAAGTATTCAAAATAACTTATATATGAAAATAATAAGCATATGCAAATGTATATTCCCTGTCACACAAACAATAACAACTCATGCTAATTTCTTCAAAATAACCCTGAGATAGTACATAGCTCAGGTATCATTATAACCTTTTGGTAAGGAAACTGAAGTTCAGAGGACTCAGGTGACTTGCCTGGGATAATTCTGTAAAATTAAAAATTTTCCCTGTATCCACAGCCTTTACCCCTCCCAGAAAGATATCTCATAGCAAAAATAATTTTTAAAGTAAAAAACCAGACAAAGGAAAGAGAAAAAGCAAAACCAATACATACTTTGAAAAAGGCTGGAAATATAAACTCTGTGGTCCTGTGTCACATCTCTGTAAAAGAGTGAGGGGGAAATAAGGGTGTACTCTCATATCTCCTCTGGAGCCAGGCTTATTCTTTGCAATTCTGCAATGCTCACTTTCAATTGTTTTGTGGTTGCTTTTCCATTTACGTTACTATAGCATTGTGTATATTATTTTCTAGGCTCTGCTTACCTTGCTCTACATAGTTCATATTAATCTTTCCATTTATCATATTTGCCATGTGATATTTTATTACATTCATGTAGTACTGTTTGTTTTGCCATTACCCAATTTATGGACATCTACTCTGTTTCCAATTCCACAAAAAGTGTTGCTATTTGGTGCAGTGGTAGAAATGCTAGGATTTAAGTCTGGAAGACCTGAATTCAAATCATGCCTCAGATATTGATTAGCTGTGTGGCCTAGTCACTCAGGTTCACAACCTAGAGATTATCCTGAACTCCTCACTATTTCTCACCCTCCATACCCCCAAATATCCAATCTGTTGCTAAGGCCTTTGCAACATCTCTCAGACACACCTTCTCTCCTCTGACACTGCCACCACTCTAGTGCAGGCCCTCTTCATGTCATGCCTGGACTACTGCAATAGCTAAATCTGACTGCAGCTAATGCAGGGGATAGAGCACCAGGTCCGGAATCAGGAAGACTCATCTTCCTGAGTTCAAATCCAGCCTCAGACACTTACTAGCTGTGTGACCCTGGGCAAGTCATTTAACCCTGTTTGCCTCAGTTTCCTCATTTGTAAAATAAGCTGGAGAAGGAAATGGCAAACCACTCCAGTATCTTTGCCAAGAAAACCCCATGGAGTTATGAAGAATTGGACACGACTGAAACAATTCAACCACAAAGTCTGACTGCCTCAAAGTTTCCCTCTACTACAATTCATTCTCCATTCTGCCACCAAGTGATTTTCCTAAAACACAGGTCTGACTAAGTGACCCCCTACTCACTAAACTCTGGGGGCCCCTATCACCTCCAGGATCAAATACAAAATGCTCTGTTTGGCATTCATCACCTAGCCTAACTCTTAGCTACAATCTTCTTTTTCCTCATTCTCTGACACATACTCTCCAGTCCAATGACACTAGCCTTTTGATTGTTCTATGAACAAGACACTCCATCTCTTGACTCTGGGCATTTTGACTGTTATCCTGTCTGGAACGCTCTCCTTCCTCATCTTTGCCTACTGACCGCCCGGCTTCTTTAAAGTCTCAAATAAAATCCCAACTTCTAAAGGAAGCCTGTCCCACAAGGCTTAATTCTGGTGCCTTCCCTCTATTAATTATTTCTTTTTATCCTGTATATAGCTTGCTTTGTTTATATATTTGTTTGCATGTTGTCTCCCTCATTAGATTGTACTATTCTTGAGGCCAAGGGTTGTTTTTTGCCTCTTTTTGCATCCCTAGTGCACAGCACAGTGTCTGGCACATAGTAGGTGCTTAATAAATGTTTATTGATTACTTATTACCTGTCAGTTGTCAACATATCTTGGATATAAAACCCTTATTTGAGAAATCTGATGCAAAGATATTTTTCTCCATTTGACTATTTCTCTTCTTAACCAAGATACATTAATTTTTGTTTGTGCAAAAGCTTTTCTATTTCATATAATCAAAATCAGCAGTTTTATTTTTTGTAATTGCCTCTTTCCCTTGTTTGGTTAAGAATTTATTTTCTCATAGTTGTAAAGATTTATGATCTTCTCTTTTTTAATATTTAATATCAGGTAATTTTGAATTTATTGTGGAATATGGTCTTAGTTGCTCATCTAAAATTAATTTGTTGGGGGCAGCTAGGTGGTGCAGTGGATATAGCACTGGCCCTGGATTCAAGAGGACCTGAGTTCAAATCCGGCCTCAGACATATAACACTTACTAGCTGTGTGACCCTGGGCAAGTCACTTAACCCCATTGCCTAACCAAAAAAAAAAAAAAAAAAAAAGTTAAAAAAAATTAAATTAATTTGTCAGATTGCTTTGCAGCAGTTTTTACAAAACAGGGAGTTAGGTAATTTGTGTTTTCAGGTTTATAAGATACTGAGTTATGAAATTCATTGTTTCTAATTCCACCTTGTGTAGTGTGTTCAAATGATGTATTTCTCTATTATTTTTTAACTAATACCAAGTAGTTTTGATGATTACTAATTTAGAATATAGTTTGAGGACTAGAAGTACTATTCTTCCTTTATCCCTACTTCTTTTTCATTATTTCCTATTATATTCTAGATATTTTGTTTCTTTAAATGAATTTTGTTATTATTTTATTGAGTTTTACAAAGCTGTTGGTTTGATTGGGATGGCATTAAAACTATAAATTAACTTTGGTAGCATTCTCATTTTAAATTACATTGCTATGGATCAGCCATGAGCACTTGATTATTCCTCCAGCTATTTAAGTTGCTTTCTATGTTTAAGAAACACTTTGTAATTGAGTCTGTAGATGCATTTTGTGTATTTTGGTAGATGATCCTAAAATATTTTATGTATTTTACAGTTATCTGGGATGGAATTTCCCTTTCTATTACTGACTCTTGGATTTTGTTATAATTATTTTGTGATTTTTGTGAGTTTATTTTGTAGACTACAACTTTATTAAAGCTATTGTCTCAACTAGTATCTCTGCAGATTCCCTTGGATTTTTTAAGTAAACCATCATGTCACTAGCAAATAGGAGTTTATTTCTCTTTGCCCATCTTAATGCCTTTAATTTCTCTTGTGTTATTGTTATTGCTAGCACTTATAGCACTACATCCAGCAACAGCAGGGAAAGTGGGCATCCTTACCTTTATTCCTGTTATTTACTGGGAAAGCTTCTAGGGATCTTCCACTTCATATGACGTTTGCTTTTGGTTTTAGATACTTTTAAAAATATTTTTAAAATTCCTTCTATGACTATACTTTGTAGGGTTTTTAGTATAAATGAATGTTTATTTTGTCAAAGGCATTTTGTTTATTGAATTATGTAATTTTGGATAATTTTATTTTTAATATGATAAATTATGTTGTTTTTCTAATGCTGAAAAACATACTTACATTCCTAGAATAAGTCCAACTTGGTCATAATAAATGATTTCTAGGATG
The DNA here is from genome assembly GCF_900497805.2 of Vombatus ursinus. Classification (NCBI taxonomy): domain Eukaryota; kingdom Metazoa; phylum Chordata; class Mammalia; order Diprotodontia; family Vombatidae; genus Vombatus; species Vombatus ursinus. The sequence continues at coordinate 34,465,038 of NW_020954585.1, forward strand.
AATTTCTATAGTCTGTTTACAGGATTTTATGTTAAATTTTTTTAAACATTCTTTAATTATATTGGTCTATAGTTCTCCTGTGCTTTATCCTTCTCTGAATTAGATATTAAGAAGATATTGGTCTGATAAACGGAGTCTGGTAGAGTGCTTTCTTCTTCAGTTTTTGAGAATAACTTGTGCAGTGCTGGTATTAATTGTTCTTTAAAAATTTGAAAGAATTCTGTGAAACCATCAGGAGCAGGAATTTTTTTCCTTTATAGCTAGTTCTATTTGCTTTTTTGAGATTGAATATTTTATATTTTTGAAAGTATTCCTCAAGGGCAGCTAGGTGGCACAGTGGATAGAGCACCGGCCCTGAAGTCAGGAGGACCTGAGTTCAAATCCGGCCTCAGACCAAACACTTGTCATGTACTAGATGTGTGACCTTGGGCAAGTCACTTAACCCCGATTGCCTCACCAAAAAAAAAAAAGAAAGCATTCCTCTATTTGTGTGTGTGTGATCTCAAGTTTTGTTAGTTCATAACTGTACATAATAAGTACTGATATTTTATTTCTTCTGGTATTGTGATTTTATCTTGTTCCTTTGCTATTTTGTTGATGTGATTTTTTTTTGCCCTCTTTTTAATCTCGTTAGCCAAAGGCTTATCAATTTTGTTTCTTTTTTTTTTTTAACAAAGAAACAACTGTTACTTTTATTATTATTATAATCTTTTTGTTTAGCTACTTTTTCTCCTCTAATTTTCAATAGCTATTTCTTTTGTGTTTAATTTGGTTTTGCTTTTGTTGACTCTTAAGTTTTAAAAAATGCATATTCAATTCATTAATCCTCTTTTCTATTTTGTTAATGTATGTCTTTAGGGATTTAATTTTTCCCCAAAGAGCTGCCTTAGTTGCATTCCAGAAATTTTGGTATACTGTTTCATCATTATCATCAATGCTGCTCTGATCCTGTCTTCTGCTGAAGTTGAGGTTCAGAACTGGTCTTGCAATGGTTGTTAGTCTGAATCTCTCTCCTCCTATGGGACCTCGACGCTTGCAAGCTTAGCCTTCCACCTCTCTTAGCTTATCTCGGCTCAGATCTTCCACAGGATTCTGGGTGCCCCACCTTTTTTAAAAATTTTTATAGTCGTGGACTAGAAGGAGGAGTCTATAGTTGATTCTCTTTGGTTTTAATACTGTTCCTTCTGGTAGATTTTTCTTTGGGTGTTTCTGGAGGATCTAGCTTCCTCTAGGACCTAATACACTGTCTGCTTCCCACAATCCAGAGAACATCTATATTATGAAACCACATTTGTCCGTCTCCCTTCACTGGAAATACCAGTGCTCTCAGGAAACTGGTTTTAGTTCTCTAGAATGAACAGCAATAAAAATGCCATTATGGATTATAAATTCAAATACATTCACTTTATTCTATATAATATAGCATAAGGCTTCATGGTAATATATAGCATATGTTAAAAAGCATAAAAACGTCCTTAATATTCAAGGAGTTATTCAACAATGTTTTTGTTATTAAGGTCCACCATGGCATAAAGGAAGGTAAAACCAATGTCTGACAAAGGTTTTCTCCTCCTTGGACTGGAAAATGCCTAGCTTTTGGCCAAGTCTTACTGTCACCCCTAAAAAGTCCCATTTGAAAAAACAAAGCAAAACCAAGGCTGAATATTAGGATCTGTGATAACAGCAGAAGGATTTTTTTTGAATAAGCATTTATTTATGGAACAAATAGATCTAAAGAATTGGTTCCTGAATTTTTTAGGGATAAAAACAAGAGCCCAATAAAATAAATGAAATAGCAAACATATGAGGCAACTTTTCAGAATCAAAACATCTACTAGGTTTTTAGAAGCTAAACAGGTTTAAAATATGCTGGTTGGCTAAAATTTATAAGCTGAATTTAATTATGCAGTGTTAAGCAACCTGAGGGAAGAGACTGACTTTTACCCCTTTCTGTATCCCAAGAGTTTAGCACAGTGGCTAGCATATAATAAGTATTTAACAAATGCTTACTCATTAACTGATAAATAAGGTATAAGTAATAATGACACAGCATTGGTCTCAAACAGCTTAACCTAGAGACAACTTTAGTGAGGACCAAAAAACCCCCATGAACCACGGTTGACATCTTCTGTTCACAACAGAAAAATAAAAATTTATCAGTTAATACTGTTTAATAAAATCCATGCTAGAAGGTTAGAAATGTAGATTTGCACCAAGAAGCTGTATGGAAAATTAGCTGGGAAGCATGAGATCAGACGTGATTTCCATTAGGCTTTATGTTTTGTTCTCCCTTGAACGTGTGATTGGCCTCCCTTACTCAAGAAGAGCTGAGAATAGGATAGGAATCACAATGTCTTGGCCAGCAGTAGTATTAATTTCTCTGCCCAGAACCTACTTACTTGTTCTATCCTGAGAAGTCAATTAGGAAAAGCTTTCATCCTTCAATAGTTGTTTTCATCTTGTCACTCCCCTTTTCAGAAACTAACAATGGATTCTAATTGCCTGACAAATTAAAAACTACTAATCGTGTACTTCAGAGATCTTCACCTCTATTATTTCCTAGCTCATTATTCTCTACAAATTAAACCACAATGGGTTCTTTCTTGCCAAAACTTCATATCTGCCATTTTTCCTATCTCAAATATTTATTTCTTTAAACTACACTTTAGTACTTTGTGTAAAACATGCATGAAACAGATACATATTCACCCATTTTGATACCAGTTACTCTAGCAACTACATTAGCATTTGTAAAAAGTATAAATGGTAATATTTTAAAATAAAATATAAACATTGAAACCTACATATTTCTTTCTGAAATTATCTCAAGTCCTCAATATGAACAGAGAGGAAAGTGGAATAGGAAAATTAAGTAGATAATCTGCCTAATATGGGAAAAATGGGTCACCTTGTTACTATTCATCTGAGAAAAAAAAAACAATTCAATGCAATATCTTATTAAAAAAAACCCTAGTTAAAAAAAAAAAGGAGAGTGTCTTTCACTCTATACTTTGAACTACCTGGACACATCTATGGTGTGGACTAAGCACCTTTTGGTGTCTAGGCAGCAGTAGCTTATTTTCTTTCTGGTGATTGAGGTACAGAGAACCTGAAATGACCTTTTTTTCCTCACACAAGTCAAACTCTTTCCAAATTATTTTGAAACCAACTGAAGCAAAGATATAAATCTAGCCACATGAGGTATCTCACTCAGTTAATATTTTTCTTATTTTTTCTCAACTGTTATTATGTTAACAAATTCTAGGGTTTTTGCAGGTTAAATATACTCATCTTCCAGAAGCCACCTTGAAGCTCACGGTCCCACTGTCTTATCAGATAATTTATAATGCTGTTATAGTCATTTGTCTGCTTGTGTGGACTAGAGACTATAATAAGGAGGCTGCTGTCTCTCTTTAATAAGAGATAATGATAATTTTTAACTGTTCACCACAAGAATGAAACAGGGTCTGTAAGACTACTTTAAATCTTTAATCTCTTCAACTCTCCCTAAAGAGGAATACAAGATGGTGGCTTTTTTTGTCTACTTGTTTCCATGAATTTTCTTGTTTAGTGAAAGATAATTTGGGAAAGAACCAGAAATATAAACTGCTTCATATTTAACCTGTAATTTCTTCTCTTCAACCTCCCTTATCTATTAACTCTTCCTTATTCCATAAAAAATCATAATGCTTCTAATGGGAACTGTAAGGGAAAGATTACTGATTCATATTGAAAATAACTTTTTCACCTATTTCTTATCACCAAACACAGAAGATATATTTTGAATGTGAAAGCAACAATTTTGTTCATGCTGTCAGAAATCCAGATTACAATGAAGTATGCTGTATACACATTGATACATGTTCTTCTAAAATTAAGTATATGTATGGTATACCTCTGATTCTGCATTGGAAAGCTGTTGTTCACGCTTCTCTAAGTCATTTAAAGTTTTCTGAAGTTTTCCTTCCAAAATAGTGTATTCTGCTACCTGAAAATTATATTTAAAAAGTTATTATGTTAATTTCCTAAGAAATTTTAAAGATAATATTTTATTATAAGCTTTGTATAAATCTTAGAATCACAGAAATTCAGAATTGAAAGAGAAATATCAGAGAACAGAAACAATCTACTTTCTTGACCTTTTTAGATTTATCTTATTTTTATTTTTTTTAATTTTTTTTTTTTGTAGGCAATTGGGGTTAAGTGACGTGCCCAGGGTCACACAGCTAGTAAGTGTCAAGTGTTTGGTCTGAGGCCGGATTTGAACTCAGGTCCTCCTGACTTCAGGGCTGGTGCTCTTTCCACTGTGCCACCTAGCTGCCCCTGACTTTTTTAGATTAAAAAAAAAAACTCAAAAAATGTTGAAAAAAGATGTACAGTTATAAATATGCTTACAATAAATAAGGACCAGTTGATAAATAATTTTATTACCTTTTTCTTTACTAATGATTCTCTTTCTCTATCCCTTTTCTTCCATTCCTCTGCAAGAGCTTGCATGTGAGCTAGTTCTCTCTTTTTCAGCTATTGAAAAAAAAAGCACAGTCAGGAAAAAAATAGAAACAAAAACAATCTTGAATAAAATCATGTAATTATATTTAAGCTAAATAGCAAACAGTTATCTCCAAAAGATTTCTTTAAACACTCTAATTCAAACTTTTTAAAAAATGTGGTAGTTAAACTATGTAAGAGTTCCTGTAACCATCATTCAGCAGAATACAAGGCCTCTTATTTTTGAATATGCAATATTAGTACTATAAAGAAACTTACTTTAGAGCAGATCATCCTAAATTATTAGCAGTCCTCTGAAAAAGGCCTAGAAATGAAAGGAAATTAATCCTACCGCAATTTCCCTGGCTTAATTTTCTAGGTCCTGAAGTAGCCCTGGATATCTTGAGGTGGGACAGGTAAGAGGGAGCCCTCGTAACTGATTTGTGTTCTTTGTAGACAGAAACTATTTTTTATTTTAGTTTCTATGTCCCCAGAGCCTAGTCCAATTCTGTACACACAGTAGGGACTAAATAGATGTTTGTTGAATTGATTCACAAACATTTTTCATTGTCATTTTAAAAGCTATAAAAAATTCTATTATAAGAAAGGAAAATATAAGGCCCTAGTGGGACATATATATGCTGGTTAAATAAAAACAAAGCAAAGAAGACTGGACCACAAAGTAGTGTAATCAGTGCAACAGTACAAATATTCAGATCCTATGGAATCTGTAAAAACTGCCAAGGAAATGAGGTCTAACTGTATGATATATTTAAGAGGCAGAAATAGCACAGGAAAAAAAAATCCTAATATTTATGTTAGTTATTAGCACACTCAAATGGATCTGTGACCTCAATGTTTGGGGTATTTGCATCAGAGATACAGAATACCACCTATTCCTACTCATTCTAGAACTTTTGACCATGTTCTCCTAAAGATTCACCATAAAGCAGTCTAGCCTATATGATGGAAGCCCTTCCTTGCTTTATTCCATCAGCCAGTGGGATATTCTGGCTATCCACTTGTCATTCCTCATTCTTGCTAGAGAACCTATCCATTTTCTCTTTGTCATTGAATTCCTTGAAAACATCCTTTACTTTGTTTTTATCAGAGTTTCTCCCCAAGTTATAGCCTGCACTTGCCCTACATGAACCTCAAAAATGCCCTCTGTGTGGTTTTCAGCTTTAATTCTTTGGAGACAGTGGTATTCTATGACTCACTGTCACACAGCAACACTTTGCAAAATGTTAGTATTGAAAAGACAGGCCTTTGCTTTCACAGGAAGCTTAGGGTCAAGTAAAAGAGTTCTGTAATATCCTAAAAGCAATTTGCTCTTACCCTTCTTATCAACTCTGGGCTGAGCTCCTTGTCCATCTGTACTAACACTTTGAACAATCTCTAAATGGTGTCCATCCAAATGGATGTTGAAATTTAGGCAATAGATATTCTTCATCCAGGCCAAACTTTTTTGTTTACAGAACTCTTTCAGATTCTCTGCTGTGCCCTGGGGCTTGATGGAATGGATCACTACAGCATGATCCACAAACAGGAATATTTAGAGCAAAAAGGTCAAATAGGGCCTCTAATGCTCCCTCAAAACCAGATTAAAATGTTTAACAAAATAAGAATATAATACAACATAGACAATATTAATTTGTAGTTTTCTAAGTCAATATATGGCCTGTAGGGAATTGTTTCTATTTGAGTTTGATACCACTGATCTAGAGGATTTCACTTCTGCTTCAACTCTGCCTTGGATCTCTCCCACCAATGGTGGAATGCATTTGGGGAGACTACATCTCCCTGTTTTATGCTTGGCTTTTATTTATTTTTTGGGGGGGAAGTTCTCATGTTTATTGGGCGTTTTTCCCAAGGGTTGGGGCTCAGGCATCTCCCACCTTCTGGCTGCAGAGTGGATGTAGCTGTTCACATCTATTGCCATCTGTACTGCCCCTGTCCCCTACAAAGATCTTGCTGCCTTCCCTGCTGCTGCATTCTCCTAGAAGCGATCCCGCTCTCAACTAAGAGCATGAGCTCTGTGAGAGCAAGATTGTCTCGTGTTTGCTTTGTATCCCCAGTACTAAACACAGAGCTTGGGCTACAATTAGAAGCATTTAGCTTTTCCATTCTGTTTTTACATTAAACCAAAATCTTACTCTGTGAAACACACACTCCATTGCTCTTGCTTCTGCCCTGTGGGGCTGACCAGAGCAGTCCAGATCTTCTTCTATAGGACAAACCTTCAGAGACTTGAAAACTACTGTTATGTGTGTACGTATATGTTTGTGTTCAAAATTGTGTCCTCTAGGCTGAAGTGTGGACCTATATTTACTATCAGAGGGTCACTGAACAGGGTTTTGTTGTTACATCTTTCAAAGCATCTTCAATTGGGGCAGCTAGGTAGCACAGTGGATAGAGCACTGGCCCCGAAGTCAGGAGGACCTGAGTTCAAATCCGAACTCAAACCAAACACTTGACACTTACTAGCTGTGTGACCCCAATTGCCTAAAGAAAAAACAAAAAACAAGCAAACAAAGCATCGTCAATGATCTTATATAGATGGGAGACACATTATATGTATATGTATATGTGTGTGTGTGTATATATATATATATCCATATATGTGTGTATATATAATGTGTGTACATATATACATATACACATATATACATATATACACACACATATCTTGCTATAAAAGAGGCTTGTAAAATGGTGTTCTGTTCTATTGCCTTAAGTACTTTTTTAATAATCAACAAACAATAATCAGAATGGGATTTTATATTCTCTACATTTTTTAGTTAATTTTGAAATAGTAAAGATGTGATTATTGAATATTGCTTACTAACTGCTGCTTGTTCCTTTACAATTCATAAAGAAATGACTATAAAAGATTCTATATAGAAGAGAAAGTAGGCACATAAATTGGTAGTTATTGACGGATCAACAACCAATTGGTGGTCAGTGACCTTCTTCCCATTCTCCTCCCTGCTGATATTGACAAAGTCTGAGATTTTTTTCACACCTCTGGTATCTTCCTTCTCAAGACACCTTTTATATGAGTCCTTATGATTTTTCTGATCATAGCAAAGTTTCTTAATTTCTCTAATTGACTGCACTCACAATGAGTGCACTCATCTATAGATAGCAGTAACTCAATTGTGAGTTTAGGGCTGATATAAAATATATCTGAAGAGAAAGATACTAAAGGTATAGAAAAATTTCAGACCTTTCCATATTGGAGGGGAAAAAAGGTCACTGACCAACAAAGTGATTGTTGATCAATCAATAACTGACAATCTATGTGACATATATATAGCTTCTTTCCCAGTCTTTCCTCACTTTAGCTTCATTTCTACCTCCTCTAATGGCGCCTCAAAGACTGTGATGTTAGAGTCTAAGTTCCACAATCCTTAACAGAGAAAACAATTTATTAAAATGGCTTTCACAAATCTTTTCCACTTTTTCCTGTTTGTAGCTCTTCTTTTACTTTCAATCCTGAATGCCTCTAGGAGGAGCCTGCTTAGCTGAATATCTTGCCACATTTTCTATAAACTGTTTTCCTTATGCTGCTTGTCTTTGTTCTATGAGCTGATACTTCTCAATGAACATCTTTTTTTTATTAAAATTTTTTCCATTTTAAATATTTTATTTTTTCTTCCAATTACACGTAAAAATTTTTAACTTTCTTTTTTAAAATTTTGAATTCCAAATTCTTTTCCTCCCTCTGTATCCTCCCCCCTCATTAAGACAAGCAATTTGATATATTTTATGTGTGCAGTCAGGCAAAACATATTTCCACATTAACCATGTTGTGAAAGAAAATATAGATCCACCCCCCCCCCAAAAAACTAAGAAAAATAAAGTTTAAAAAAAAAGTATGCTTTGATCTGCATTTAGACTCCATCAGTTCCTTTTCTAGAATGGACAACACCTTCCCGCTTCAGTCCTTCAGGATTGTTTTAGATCACTGGATTGCTGAGAATAGCCAAGTCACTCAGAGTTGATTATCATACAACATTGTTGTTACCATGTACAATGTTTTCCTGGTTTTAATGAGCATCCCTCTTAACATTTTACAGATGAGTTTATCTTCTAACTCATATTGCATTTGGCCGCCATCTTTCTCCATTTGGCAAGTAAGTCAGATGACTGTAGACTAAGGAGTTTTCTGGGTTCTTTTGGGTCCCTTGTTATGGCAATTCATTTACATCAGTTAAACTTCTAGATGAAGTTGTTACAGTCGTTACCAAACTGTCCATTTTTTTGTCCCTGGCAACCTATTAGCAATGTAAGATTTTAAAAATGCTTTACAAACATTTTTTTTTTCATTTGAACTTCAGAACAACTGTGAATGACTACTACAACTACTTATAGGTAGTATTATTCCCATTTTACTGATGTGCAACTGAGGCTTTGAGAAATTAAGTAACTTTGCCATGATCAGAGAACTCATAAGAAACAGAAGCTGAACTTGAACCCAAATCTTTACCAATTCCAAGCTCAATTCTCTTTCTACCATACTCTAGTGCCTCAGTAGAAACAGTGATGGACCTAGAATTGGGAGGTCCCAGAGTGTGAAACCAAGCTCTGACAATTCTAAGTGTGTTACCTTGGAAAGTCACTTTTTCTTCATGTGTAAAATGTAGATGAGAATATTTACAACACCTACCTATCACCCAGCATTGTTGTGAGGAAAGTGTTGTATATACATCAAAATAATGTATACATTTTTTTTAATTATGCACAATCATATTGCTTGATGGGGGGGGAGGGGCACAGCCAAAAACTGAAAACATGTCTGAAATTATAATGGAAGTCAATAGCAAATGATCTAATATTCACTTTAAATAAAAGTAGTCCATAAGGAACCTTGTTTTTCGCTTCTTTTGTTTCTGTTTATGGCACTTAAGAAGAATGCCGAGACACAACACAGTTAGCATGGTTTAACTGAAGGAACACTGAGCTTGGAATAAGAAAATCTGTACTAAAGTCCTAGCTCTGCCATGTACTAGCTATGTAACTTTGGGCAAGTCACTTCCCCTTCATGTGGCATAGTTTCCTCATCTATAAAATGAGGATGCCTGACTAAGTGATCTCTAGAGTCCTTTCCAGTTCAAAATTTTTGATGATGCTAAGTTGGGAGACAAAGGTTGGAATCTTAACTGTGACAATTATTAGCTGTATGGCTACAGGCCAGTCAAATACCCTTTCTGTACCTCAGTTTCTTCATCTGTATAAGAGGCAGCACAGACAACTTAGATTCCCATACTATTTTGGCCACACATTGGGTATGTGATCCTGAGCAAATCACTTCACTTCTGGAGTCCCTCAGAAAATTTTCTAAGACTCTAAGTCACAGAATAGCTACACAGATCTGCATCAGCGGAAGAGGTTCCCGACTAGAAATCCCATATACTAAAGAAATCACAAGGCTGTTCCAAAAAAAATAAAAAAGGCAGGAGTATGTACCCTTGTATTATATAATACTTTCTGTGCTAGAATAATTTTTACAAGAGTCTCTTGTCATGTACATTGGGCTAGCTTTTCCCAAGGCCCTATCCCAAGCAAACTGGGCTAGCTTTTCTGCCAAATCTATTGAAACTGTTGAGATTTAATTGGCCCAGAGAACTAGGCTTGAAGGTGGAGTTTTCTGGGGCCTAAATACAGGAGCCAAGGCATGAAGAGTTAGGAATGCCTCCTTCCTTTAATACTGTAAGGTAAATGAAAAAGCAAAAAACTGCACCACAATGAATCAATGCTTAATTCTTACTGAATATCTTTCCATACTATGGCTAAGTCCACTTCCTTTTGTTAACTGGTAAGGTAATCTATACATGTCTCTTCTGTTCCAGGTTGAAACCCAAATCATATAACACACTAACTACTTATATCACTGGACTGTTTTGAAGAAAGCACTATGTGTCATATAGCTAATAAAGCCTTAACAGGTTATTAATATAAATGTGAATTATTAATTACTGACATGACCAGTCTACCTTACACACAGACAAAGTTTGTGGCTTAGATTTTGGGAGTGCATATGAGTGGAGAGTAAGGAAGGTTCCAATGCTCTACTATCTATGAAAATACCCATGGGAAGGGCAATCCATTCAACCATTAGTAAATTATCAGTCATTTTCACCTTAGTAAGAATAAAATATCTAAAAGCAGAAAAGAAGAGAGCTCAAGGGAAACAGGCTTGATGGGTAAAGGAATGGAGAAATTGCCACCAAGTGAAAAAAGCTATTGAGAACAGCAAAAACAAGTTTCTGGTGGAGGGGGACATGCTAGATATGGTGTCAGAGGACCTGGGTTCTAATTCTGGACATGCCACTTACAACTTGTGTGACACCAGGCAAGTCAAAACATCTCCAGACTGCAGCTGCCTCATGTGAAAAATGAGAGGATTAGACTGGATGACCTCTTGAGTTTCACTTCAGTTTGAAATCTATGATGCGTTCTCTTACTTCACAATTCTCTCTATAGGTAACTCTGCTTGTTAGTGAGCGAAGGAATATATCTATTCTATATAATACAATATATATAACATGTATATAATATAATATAATATAATATATAATATTCTATATCCAGAAAATAAAGCCAACATTAACAAAAGATACTATGGTCACTTCCTTAAATAATAAATATTTTGGAAAGAAGAAATAAAGAAAAGTTTTGATTTAATCATAAGATTAAAAATATTAGGGTATTTAAAAACCAAATTAAAGTTGACTAGTTAAATGGCATTTTATATAGTAAACAAATAAGCATTTTGCAAAATGAATGGCCAGTTCAGATTACTGTATATTTAATACACACTAAATGATTCTTTGCACAAATTTGATCCTGTGCAAATAAGTCATTTAAGCTCTCAGTATCCTACACAACACTCTGCGAGTAAAGATGTAGAACTGGTGTAGCGGAGCTTTCTCACTGGGAGCTCCCTACTCCAAGGGCCTGGCAACAAAAACAACAAAAAAATCCATGTATGGCTAAGGATTTTCTATTAGTCACGATGGCTCAGTTTTTGAAGTTAACTAAAATCTATTGGAAGACAAGTAGTACTATATAGAGTTATCGATATATTAGATTACAGTCAGCCACACAAACAGTTTAGCCAATTATAAATAGAGCAACTGCTTGATTTTCTTTGTGAGGGCAGTATGATGTAGTAGAAGGAACATGGATTAAGAATCAGAGGATAAAGTTCTAATCCTAGTCATATTTCTGAGCTTCAGTTGACTTATCAATCAAATGCAGATAGCATTTCTATCGTCTCTCCTACTAGAGCTGTTGTGAGCAAGGAAATGGATTTGAAAGTGCCTAACAAATTAGAAGTATAAAAGTGCTATTCAAAACGATAACATTAAAACACAGGAAAGTAGGAAAGATTCTTAACATGACATTAAACAAATAACCTGATTTTCAAAAAGGTCTTCTTGCATTTCTTTCCACATCTCTAACTCCAGTGCTGCTTTGTATTCTAGAGTTTCTCGGGGCTCTGCCTGTGTTTCTGTAACACAAAGTGGCGCTTGAGGAGAAAGTGGCTTCTGCTGAATTGCAGCTAAACCCTAGGGAGGAATATTGAGAAAATATCTTAACCAAAAAGGTCCAATGACATCAGGAACCTTTAAAAGTAAGAACTAGTACATAACTAAAAATATTATGTATGTGTATGTATCTATCTTTTCATACATGTACATATTCATATATACAGATATCTATGTATGGGTGTGTATATATACCTGAGCTGATTCAGATATCAATATTTCACGTATTTTCACAAGTCCATGGTCTTCTAGAGTCAATGTATAAGAAAGATCTGCTATCCTGTTATTTGTCCTATAAATAAAAAAAAAATCTTACAATTTGTAATATAAAATTCCTAACATAATTTTCCCTTTTGTTTGAAATCTTATTATTTGAAAGCAAAGGTTTGAGGAGAAACAAGGAGCCCATATGCCACTGCCCTGATACCACTGCTGCTGAAATAAAGATAGCCTTTTAGGTGGGCTCAGTTAGCGATTCCCATGCCACTTTAGTCTCTTGGCTTTCCACCCTTGCCTTAGCTTTTCCACTCCTATTTCCGTTTCCCTAAGTGACAGACTTCAGGACATTTTAGACTCCAGGACAAGTCAATAAAATATAGACATTCACTGGGACTCCTGTTATAGATTTCCCAGATGGAAGTTCCATGAACAATTTATCCAACTCCTGTACAGCAAATATTACCTAGCACCATCTGGCAATCTCTACAACTGCTGAATTTGAGCTGCTTCTCAAGGGATTTGAGGGATTTAAGGGATTCCAGGAAGTTATAGAAAAAAAAAAAGGAAACAGAGAGAGAAGAAATGAATGGATAACTAGGTCAACTTTACCCAGATTCTCGAGTTTTTATAAATTATAGATCTTTGAAAAGTCCTATGAGTCCACGAGGTATAATTTCTCATTACTGTTGCCATAACAAATGATACATAATATAATGATACTTAGATTAATAGATAAAAAATAAAAATTGAGTCGTTATCAACTACTTAACTTATTCAGATGGATCTACTATCGTATCAATGTGAATATTTCCTCTGCCAGTGCATATCACAAACCCTCCATGCCTTCTTAATCTGTATAATTCCTGTCCATATCTTTCCATAGAAGACCTACCCAATGAATTGGAGGTTCTGAGATTCTAACTAGACTAAACTCTGAAAGGATGGAAATTGAGTTTTATTTAAACTTTATCTTCTCACTAAGGCATCACTCTGGTTCTTTTAATATTCTGAGTATACCAGTGTAAGATCTGAGCTGTCCATTTTTTTTAACCTGCTCTTGATAGAAGATCACCTTATCTATTCTAGTTTCCATATCCCCTGGTAATATACTCTGGCTTACTTATCCCCATCATGTATCTTTTCATTTGAGTCATTTATGATTTTTATTCTGAATCTCCCCATCCTGTTACCAAGATGGAAAGATACGGCCTCAGTGGGTTCAGAATTATGGAATAATCATTAATCTGCCCAAATCAACTTAGAGATGAAAAGCAATGTGATACTAGATAGAGAACTGCCCTAACAATCAAGAAGACCCACCCCTGACACATCTGGGCAGTGTGGCCATTGGGCAAGTCACTTAATGTCTCAGAGCTCTAGGCTAGAGATGACTGACGCCCAGGCTCTCCAGTGCAATAGGAATCAGATTAATATGTAACAAAGAAATGTTTAACAAAATAAACAAAATACAATATAACATAGATAGCATTAATTTGTGATTTTCTAGGTCAATATGCCTCCTGCAAGGATTTGTTTCTCTGTTTCTGACACTATTGTTCTAGTTTAAGACTATAAACTAAAGAGATGGAGGTAACCTACATTGAGAGAGGGGCTCTCCTCATCTGGAAGGTCTCTATACCAGTTAAATCACAAGTACAGTCCCTCTATAAACTTGAAGAAAGACAGCTTCACATAGTAGATGACTTTTAAGTTCTTCCTCTGTGTGACCATGGGCAAATCAAATGGAAATGAAGGCCTGCACTGGGATGGTAGCCCAACAAATGTTGCCAGGACAGAACTTGACAAGATTTGGTAATTGGTTAGCTGTGAAAAGTAAGGGAGAGGCAGACATGCAGAATAATATTTGTACAGTAGGCAATAGTAAATGAAAAATGAGGACAACTGAATGGAAAACCAGAAGTATAAGCTTCTGACTATAATTGGTAGGACTATAAAGTCACGGTTGATGTTGGTTGGTATTCGCAATAAAAAGCCCAAAATATGTAACAAAGGCACTCACAGAATACTGCCTGGCATACAGCAGGTGCTTAATAAATGTTTACTGATTGAAAAAAAATAAACTACATATCTTTTCATAATGCCTGATATAGTACCCTACACATAGTAAATGCCTAATAAATATCTGTTCAATTAATCTGAACTATAATTATTCTTATTATTTAGGAACTTCACTATATTTATATATCACTTTTTTGCATGATAAATACCCAACCTAGCATGAAATGTTTCCAGCCAGTTGTTCACATTTGCAAATATCCTTCCTAAAGTGGATTCTAATTCCACTGGTCAAACATCCATACCAAAAAAGTCAGCAATAATTACTTGATTGTGGAAAAAAAAAGCTTTATATTTACATAGTGTTTAAAAGTTTTCTAATTGCTTTCAGATCCATTATTTTATTTAATACTTGCAGTTCTTCAAAGTAAGCATAGCAGGTGTTTACTGGTATACTCATGAACAAAACTGAGGCCATAAAAATTAAGTTGCTATGCCTAATGGTCACAGTGACAGAGCCATAACTAGTACCTCAGTCACTAGGTATGCCAAAAAAAAAAAAAAGTCCTATCCCTCTTATGCAAAATTACTGATAAAATCAAATCATGTTTTGAAAAAATCAGCATCAATGATTGGATTTACCATCCCTCCTGGAGGTATGTGCTGGTGCTTAATGTTAAAGCAGCTTCAAGAGTGGTTGCTCTATTTCCAGACTACAAATCACAAAGAAAATATAGGAACTAAAGGTTGAAGTCTGGGCTCAGTGAAGGGAGGAGGGGAAGAGAAGCAGGAATAGATCATTTCAATTATAGATTACTAGTGTTGATCACATTCCTTCTCTTTTTCTAGCCTTTTTTTTCTTTATAAAGAGGGGGGTGGTAGAAGAAGAAAAAAAATAAGAGCTTGTGAGGTATGAAATAATTAAAAATCATGACAGTGAAGATGAGTAGGATAAGCTCACCTATAAAATAGAAACAAAGCAGATTTAAAAGAAAAAAAATCCAAAAATATGTTTGCCAAAAAAATGCTTTAAATATAAAGATTCACAACAAATCTGGAAGCCACACAGGAACTGGACCACTGATTTCACTGATACAGGGAATCCCCAGGTGAGTAAACTCAATCTACCAAAGTAAATCAGCATCTTCTTTGCAACTTACAATCTTAGAGAACTGTCTGGAGCATTAAGAAGTTAAGTTAGTTAACCAGCATCCAGCAAAAGGACAAACTGAACGGAGGTCTTTTTGGCTCTGAGGTCAGCTTTCTATGTTCAGAGTTTAATGTGAAATATACATTTTTACATTGTGAAGTGACAAGATAGGAGAACATTTATCTTCAGTACCGTAGACATTTAATATTAACTAAAATTTTTATTTAAGCATAGCTAGTTCTACTATTGTTAGGACACAAGTGTTAAAAAGAAACATATGGGGCAGCTAGGTAGTGCAGTGGATAGAGCACCGGCCCTAGAGTCAGGAGGACCTGAGTTCAAATTCAGCCTCAGACACTTGACACTTACTAGCTGTGTGACTCTGGGCAAGTCATTTAACCCCAATTGCCTCACCAAAAGAAATAAAAATAAAAATAAACATAAATAAAAAGAGTCATATAAGATATTTCTTATCCCACTATGCCATGCTGCCTCTTAGAAATAAATATACTATTCTTAAATATGGTAAGTAGCATCTACCTAGATAAGAACTAACATTATCTGCAAGGAAAAACAACTTTGAAAGCTTTACAAACCCTGGCCAATGTAATGACCAACATTTTCCAGAGGACCCATGATGAAACAAATTACTCATCTTCTAAAAGAGAGGTAGTAGACATATATTTCTGAATAGGGACACTGGATGTATTCATTTTCTTTGACTGCTACAATAATGATAAAATGATCAACAAGATGAGTTGCTGACCTACAACAAAAGAGGAAGCTCCCTGGCATCACTGGTAGTTCTCTCATGCTATGTCCTCATGGGACAAAAAAAAACAAAAATCAAGTTGCTCATGTTTCTAATTGAGAGACTTTACCATCATGAGGTTAATACTTAAATCTGCTTTCTACAACATCCCTAACCATGCTCCCATACTCCTTTTACTGACAGAACTTGGCTGGGGCGGGAGAATAGCATATATTATGAAATTGTAACAAAAATCTAGCTTAAACAGGAAAGACAATTCAACAAATGTTTTATATCTAAAGTATAGGAACTACAATACTCACTACTTCAAAATTGTAATTAAGAACAAGTCAATTACATTTTTGTAAATACCACTTAGTATTTAACATCTTTGTAATATATTCAGGGTTTAATCTGAGGTGCACATTTTCATGCTGTGGACTAACAAGATGGGAAAACATTTATCTTAAGCAAAGACATTTAATATTAATTAAAATTTATATTTAAAGACAACTGTCCTACTACTGCTAAAACATAAATATTAAAAAAGCCATCTAACATAAACTTACTACCAATGTGACCTTTGACAAGTTTACCTCCTTAGGCCCCAGTTTCCCCATTTGTAAAATTAGAGGGTTGGACTAGACATATTTGAGATTCCTTACAGCTCTAAGTCTATAATTCTACCAAATCAAATTGACAGATTTTTTTTTTCTTTTTTTGTTGTTTAGTCATTTCAGTCATGTCTGACTCTTCATAACCCCACTTAGGGTTTTCTTGGCAAAGATCCTGGAGTAGTTTGTCATTTCCTTCTCCATCTCATCTTACAGATGAGGAAATTGAGGCAAACAGGGTTAACTTACTTACCCATGGTCGCACAACTAAGTGTCTGAGGCTGAATGTGAACTTAGGTCTTCCTGACTCCAGGCCTACAGGTCTA
The DNA here is from genome assembly GCF_900497805.2 of Vombatus ursinus. Taxonomy (NCBI): domain Eukaryota; kingdom Metazoa; phylum Chordata; class Mammalia; order Diprotodontia; family Vombatidae; genus Vombatus; species Vombatus ursinus. The sequence goes on from NW_020954585.1 coordinate 34,482,158, forward strand.
CCCACTGCACCACCTAGGTGCCCTTTTTTCTTTTAAGGGCAACATAATATTGTGGAAAGAACAGATCTGGAGTCAAAGGAAGTGGGTTCAAATCCAAACTCTACCACTTATTACTTATGTGTTTTGGGCAAGTCACTTCACCTTTCTATCTGCAAAATGAGGGCTTTGACCATATGATTTTTAACATCCTTTTTAGCTCTGAATCTATCACTCTAACTTTAAGTTTATCAAAGAATTTGAATCCCAAGACAAGAGAGAAATAGGAGGAAAACACACAAAAAACAGCATGAGAGATCACTATGCACTATAATAACAATATTTTTTTTTATTGTGCGTAGCCAAGATGAACATCTTAAGATAGTGGAAGGTTACATTAAAATAGAAATATAATAAAATAAAGATATTACCCTTGTGCTGCTGTAACAGGAACCTTTTCACTATAAGTTTGTCGCCAACACTGTTCACCATGAGCACCTAAAAATCGGGTTTTTTCTAAAGACAAGACATTTGAAAGCTGAATTCTTGCAATTCCTAGAAGTAGGTCTTTGGCCATTTTGTCCTTATGCCATAGTTCAACAAGCAGTGGTAACCTAAGGATAAGAGAAAATGTTTTACTAGAACATAGTTGAAATCACAGAAGATAAAGATTTAACTTCACTGAATTAAATGCTTTGCATTTCCTTGCTTCAGATTGAGATGACAGAACTCCTTGCAATGTCTTCCCAATCATCATTTTGAGTGAAAAGCACATGTAGCAAATATGAATAGTTATTATTATCTGGATCTATATACTTCAAAGAAAAATTATTTACAATTTGTTTTTCTAATTTCTGGTTAAGGGTTTAATTTTTAATTTTTCCCATTCTTCTTTTCAAAGCATACAAATTTGAATGGAGTTTTTTGAGCAGAGAATGCTTCCCATAGGTAATTTCAACTTTTCTGTTGTCTAGGCATGAGGCACCTCCTCTATATTCCAGATAAAAAACCTGGTACACAGAAACAAGTTAGATGACATGCAAAGGACATACACGCGTTTCATCAGTGACAGAGTCAGGAATTCATCTTTGTTCAACTTTTCAACTCTACATATACACTAAATTAGAAGTCAGCAACAGTGTTTTTCAACAGTTCTTCTCATACAAATTTTATATTTCTGCTAATTCATCGATCCAAATCCAGACCAATGAAATGATATTAAAAATCAAATCATCTTTAACCTTAAATAGAATATTGGAAGCATAACTGTTACAGATGTTAAAGGAAATCTTGTCTTTTAAAATGTTCAAAATAAAAAATAAATGTTCAGAATGCTTTTGGTTCTTTCCTATGGAATTTTCTTTATATATGAACACAAATTAATAATTTTTCATATGCAATACATTTGTGAAACCTCATTATTTAATCATACATACAGACAGTACCTCAGGAAGGTATCTTGGAGTTGATGAGGCAAAGTAGCAAAATCAAATGCACAGTAAGACTGAGGAAGAAAAACCTCCATATTTTTTCGAACTTCTACAGGTGGGTTAGTCATGATAGGAGCAGCACTTCCAAAGAACGGATAAGAATACCTAGTAAGTATAAAAATTATGCAGATTGTTAAGAGATGTGATTATATGATATAAATTCTGACTAACAGAAAATCTAACTGGAAATAATAAAATAAAATGGAAGTAAAAATGAACAAAAGGATAAGATTAATCAAGTCTATATTTATATGGGTCTCATCAACCTTCTGGATAAAACTGCACTAACTAGGTAAGAAAAACATTTTAAAATTTCCTCACAACATAATTGAATTTATGAAAATGCATCAATAAATGATGTTTACTGAACATAAAACAGTATTAGTCATTTTTGCTTTAGTGTTCAAAAAATTTCCAAAAAAGTACAGTGGCTCTGGCATCTAAGGACCTGTGTGTGTCTGAGTCTCAGCAGTGCAACTGATTCTGACTGTGGCTAAGTGTCTTAATCTGCTGGGCTTTAGTTTTCTTATCTGTAAAATGAGAGGATTAAGTTAAATGATTTCTTAGGTTCCCTCCAACACTAAATCTATGATATCATGATTAGTAACTATTGAACACAAAGTAAAATCTTTAAATAGGCTTAAGAAGAGTGTCTAATATTTCCACAGTACTAGTATATCAAGAAGGTATAGGTTCAATATTCCCAAAAGAATAAGACAAGTTTAACATTATTCACTTTTCACAGGTGAAGAAACATAATAACTTAAGTGTGAGTACTGCTTTATAGGTCCAAAGGATTTTCATATATATTCTCTTATTTGATGCTCACAACCACCCTGCAAAGTAGGGAAGCAAGTGTGGTGCAGTGGAAGGAATAAAAAGACTGGAGTCTGAGGACTGGATGTGATGGAGATGGGATCTGAACCCCTAAAAGGAAAAGACCATGTCTTTGGGATCTGGAACCCAAAAAGGAAAAACCCTGGACTTTCCCACCTGGCCAAATCTCTGGCTTTCACCTGAGGATATAATCCTATCCACTGGCCTTTCATTGTGGCTATGCCCAATCTCCCAATTCTGTTCTGTTAGCTCCCAACTGCCCCTGGCTACTTCCCACCCTTAATCCTATCTCAACTCCATTCTCCCTTGGCCAAGTGGTCCAGGCCCCTGGAGTTCTGTTCTCCCCAGCTTACTGGCCACTCCCATCCAGATCCTCCTTAGGTCCCTCCTCCAGTCACCCCAAACTACCTGGTCACTCCTGGATCCTTCCCAGTCTTTCTGTATATAAGGTCCATCTTGTCTCTATTAAGGTGCTCAGATTCTTTAAGAGTCTAGTCAAGGGCTCATATTCTTAAGATCTGGTCCACTTGCATTAGTGATACAAATGCTTAGATTCCTTAAGAGTCCAGCCAATATGGCAGATGTTCTAATAAACCTTGTTTTTGGCTGAAAGAAGGCTTGGGTCGAATTCATTCGGGCAGACCTGTGTGTTGTGATTTTGGGGTCCCAGTGATGAGGTCTAGATTCTTGGGGTTCTGGGATTCCAACACAACATGCGGGCCCTGCCCAGATGAATTCTACCTAAATCTTCTTTCAGCCAGAGACAAATTTTATTAGAGATGGGCCATACAGGTCAGACTCTTAAGGAATCTGAACATTAGTGCCCCCCGGAATGACTTATGGGCATGAGGAACTCTCAGTGTTTAAATGGGGGCCAGGATGGATCTTATGTACACTCAGATAATTTTGGGTGACCAGAAGAGGGGCTGAGAGAAAGATCCAGAAGCTGTAGTGAGTTTAGGGAGAATTCCAATGGGAATGTCTGGGAGGTTGAATAGACAATGGAACAAAGAACTGGAAGGAAAAGGTTGATAAGATCAAAGGTAGGATCAAAGACTAGGCTTCTTCCTTAGGATTTCAAAGGGAGATAGGGAGAAAACAAGAGATAAGGAAAGGCCAGTTGAGTGGAGTATAGCCTTAGGCAACCTTTTGAGACCACAGTGAGGTCAAAGAAAGTTTAAGGGTTTTCTGGGACCCAAATTCTTTTTGGGGTGAGGGTCAAAGGTCTTGGCTTGGGCCCATACCCCATCACCAGCACCCCTAAACCTCTAAACCTCAACAGATGTTAAGGAAGGAAACAAACATTTACCAAGTGCCTACTCAGGCACTGTTTTATGAACTTGACAAATATTTCACTGGATCCCACACAATGCTCCTAGGAGACAGGTACTGTTATTATCCTCATTTTACAGTTGATAAAAACTGAAGCAGACAGAGGTTTAAATGACTTCTCAAAGTCACACAACTATTAGGTGTCTGAGGCCATATTTGAACTCAGATCTTCCTGACTCTAGACCCAGAGCTCTCTATCCACTGAATCACCCAGCTCCCTTCATACCTGGGTTCAAATCCCTGCTCTGTCACTTATCTTTGTGACCCTGGGCAAATTATTTAACATCATCAGGGCTTAATTTCCTCATTTCTAAGAATAGGTGATTAGACTATGTGGCCTCTAAGATCCCTTCCTCCTTTAACACTATGGTCCTAAGTATTATTTTGGTTTTACAGATTAAAGATTTAAAAAAAAAAAAAGCTTAGGCTTAAAGAGATTTACTTGCTAATGACCAGAACACTTATGATGGCAACTCCAATGCTTCTTTGACTATACTACATAGAAATGTTATTGTTTCAACATATACACCAAGTAAAAGAAAAAGTTGGTATAAGAACTGATATCTTTTCCAATTATCTGGGTCCAATGCTGTAATTTCTACATTTGCCTTCTTTTTAGCAGACTAAATGTCCCAATTACCTTTAAAGAGCCTTAGATAACTCTTAAAATTATTCATTCATATGAACTTGCCTTAGAACAGAAGACAAAGAATGAGCTGATGCAACAATTGTACTACAATAAAAGTAAAGAATTCTAAAAGGATATTCATTCACTTCCAGGCCACATGAGCAACAAGATGGGACAGCTATTTTATCCAACTCCCCCCTACTCTTAAACCTTTCAAAAAGAAAAATCATATGACAAAGATAAAGCAAATCTATCTATCTTCATGTTCTAGGACACTCAGAATCCAAACAAAGGTTAAAAAAAAAAGCCTAAAACCTATGAACTAACACTTACTGACCCCAAGCTTCCTCAACACTCCTTCTCCAAATCCCACGCTATCAGCAAGGAGACTGCACTAGCAGCCAGGAGACCACAGCTGCTCTGAAGCAATGGGCTATAACACCACAGCATCAAAGCTGCAGAACTCTAAACTACTGGGCCAAGAAAGACAACCAAGTAGCACCAGCAAAGCCAGGGCCAGGTCAACAATGTAACACTAAAAGAGCCAGAGGTGGGTGAGAACAAGAGAATTTCTGAACTGCCCCAGTCAGACCAAAGAACTAAGGAACAGAGGGAATGGGGCAGGACACCAGAAAAGGACACTGCGTATGTGCTGGGGGAAGGGAGGGCAGTGTGTAGCAGTCAAAAAAGCCTAAAAGAAAAAGTATCCAGTGGGAAGCCTTTTTTGATCACTCAAAAGTCAGCCTGGGCAAAGACTAGGCTGGTGAACTGTGTGCTTTTAACAGCCCTTTCACTCCGGCCCTCCAACCACTTTACTCCTTCCATGAGTTGCACCTCACCCACCCCATACTATTTACCACACCTTAATCCCATCCAGATCTTCTTACTGTCTTTTTTTTTTTGTTGTTCTCATGTGGTTCAAATGGGAAATGAGAATTATGAAAACAGAATTAATGGTCTGCATAGGAAGAACAATGGGTAGAATAGAAAAACTGGAATCTTCAATGGCAAGTAACAAAAGCAAAGTAATAAAAGGGAGAACAGTAGATTGGGAAGGCAAATTGACAGAAGTGAAAGACTCTTGGAGAAGCAAGAACCAGTAACATTAAAAGGAAATATGCTCATTATGCAAGTGAAACATACTCATCTGGAGGACAGTATATATAAAGAACAATCTAAGAATCATAAGTCTCCCAGAAGAACACAACAGGGCAAAAACCCTTAATTCTATTATGAAGGAAATAGAAAAGAGCTGCCCAAGACACAGAAAATGAAATATCAATGGAAAGAATTTATAGATCGCTTCCAGCAAAAAAAACATAACAAAACCAAAGCAGCAAACTGCAAGACACAAAGTGGTTAAAGTTAACAATTCAATTCAGAAACAAGTTCAGCAAGCGATCAGGAGAAAGCCATTCAAACACAAAGAAAAGGACATTTGAATAAGGCAAGACTATTCTGCACCCATCAGCAAATATAATAGAAAGTATAGCAAACAGCAAAGAAGCTCAAGATGCAAGCCCAAGGTGACCTACTCTGTAAAATTGAGATTAACTGTACATGAAAAAAGATGGATGTTCAATAATAAAGAGGACATTTGAAACATTTTTAAAAAGAAAAACCAGAACTGAAAAAATTATTTGCTCCTCGAACATCCCAAACAATAGAAAGGCAGAAAGAATTAATAAATCCAGCAGCCAAGGACAGCAACACAATGACAGCAGAGAGAGAACAGTAATAGACTTCTTTCAAAATGTACACACAGAATGAAGGCAGAAATCTGTTTGAGGTAAGAGTAATGAAGCAGATAAGGGGAATTATGGACAGAGCCTGTCGACAACTCTGCCTAAAGGTGAATGAATTTTTTTTATGGTACTGATGGGGTTGGGATCTGGGCCCTAGAAAGGAAAAACCCTGGACTTTCCCACAAGGCCAAATCTCTGGAGTTCCCCTGAGGCTATAATGCCATCAACTAATCTTTCATCGGTGGACCTCCCTATGGCCTCAGGCCACTTCTCCATTCTCCCTTGGCCAAGCGGTCCAGGTCCCTGGAATTCTATTACCTCATTGTCTTTGGCTGAAAGAAGGTTTGGGTCGAATTCTTTTGAAAGCACTCACGTGTTGTGATTTTGGGGTCCCAGCACCCCTGAGCCCCTAAACCGTATCAGTACCATATTAAAATATGGGAGAGTATATGAAAGGGAGAGGGGAGCAGAGGGATAAAGAGGAGTGTGTGATGTGCTAGGGTTAAACCAAAGGCTAGTACTGAGGAGAAGGTGACCTCTAAAATCTCAGAAACAGAAGAGTTTACAGGGGAGTAGGTGACAAGGAGGGGAAACACTGAACAGGAGAAAGAGAAGGTATTATTTTGGTGGTGGGAAGGGGTTCCACTAATCCTATGGGTGAAGAGACATGGTCTGTGAAGGGAGATAGGAACCTTATATTGGGTGTGGCCTAGGGGATTTGGCGCTTGAAAAGTTACTCATCTTACACTGGGAGGGGGGTGTTGGAATTCCTGGGGGCAACTGGCATCTGAAGGAGTGGGAGATCATGAATACAGGGAGATTTCTAGGCAAATGTGGAACAAAAGGTAACGGGGGAACTATAGATCAGTGGTGGGCTGCATAGTAAAAGCCATGGTGAGAGGTTGGAGAAGGGATACTTACAATAACTATGGTGATGTAAGAAACAGAAAATATCAATAACAAGTTTTTGGGATTTTTTTTTTTACAAAAAAAAAGTATATTAATTACTTGTATCCCAAAGCAGAGGTTAACCTTTTTGTTTTCTCTGTCATTATCTCCTTGAGAAGTATGGTGAAGCCTGTGGACCCCTTCTCAGAATAATGTTTTTTGATGTATAAAATAAAATACATAGGATTACAAAGAAAAACAGTTATATTGGGAAAAAGCTATGAAAATATTTTTAAAACAAGTTCATAGGCTCAAGGTTAAGAATCCCTATCCTATACGGCAGCTAGGTGGCACAGTGGATAAAGCACTGGCCCTGTTTTCAGGAGGACCTGAGTTCAAATGTGGCCTCAGATACATAATACTAGTTGTGTGACCCTGGGCAAGTCACTTAACCCCATTGCCTACCAAAAAAAAAAAAAAAGAATCCCTATCCTAGAGATCATGTGTTAGGTAAGAGAAAAGTGACATCAAATCCTAGGTTTAGAACTGCAAAGATCTTGTAGATAATCTAGTACGTTAACATAGCAATTTGAGGATTTGAATCCAAGTAATTTGATTCCAAATCCAGAGCTCTTTCCACTATACCATGCTGCCTACTGAACATCCCCTGGCTTAAAATATATCAGTAAACATATTTTACCACCATTTTGATTCAAATACTTCATAAAAACACAATCCTTTCTTAATGATCTTTAATCCTTTTACTGAAAAATGACAATTTGCTTAATTTTATAACCAAGAAAAAAACTAATTATATGCAATGAGAGGTTCTGCATCCCGTTACATCCCCCCCAAAAAAAACAAAACGCATTTATCCAATGAAATTTAATAAATAATCTTTAGGTTCACAGTTAATACTACAGAAAGGACCCAAGTACATCTAGTTCAACCTTCTCACTTTGCAAATAAAGAAAGAAGACATGAGGTAACATGGTTAGTAAGTTTCACAGCACAGAACTGAATCTAGGAACCCCAATTCCAAATCCAGGATTCCTTCCATTATACAATCCTGATTTTCAGAAGTTTCAAGGTTATAGAGCTTCTTCTGTAGTGTTTTTATGAACTAAGAACTTAACTGTGCTTCCACAGCTCCAATGCTTCCCAAGGAACTTCAAAACTCACAAAACTTTCAAGTTCTGTAGAAGTTTGAAAAGAACCATTTTTGTACAGTCTGGAAAATCTTGGGAAGTTAAATAACATTCTTAGAAAATTTAAGCACAGTTTGGCAGTAACAAGAAAGACTATGTGGAATAATTTTCTTTAGACTAACTATTTCCAAAGTATTTTTCCAAATAACTTGATGTCTCAAAATTATTATATCATAATTCAAGTCAACAAACATTTATTAAGTAACTCCTATATGCAACGTATAATGTACAGGAGCAGGGGAAACAAAAATGAAGCACAATTCCTATAGTCAAGCAATTGACATGCTAAATAATCATTGATACAAGTTAGAATGGAGAGGGGAGGTTAAATGGACAGGGAAGATAAAACAGTAACAGGACAGATTACACATCTGGAATGCAGAGGAAAGGGAAATCAGGGTAAGCTTCGTGGAAGAGGAAGTGGTTAAAATGGACCTTAAAGACAAGATTAACAAGCAAGTAGTAGTTTAGTTTTGCTAGCAACACAGAAAATAAAAGAGAAGTTTCTGAAAAACAGGTGATTGAAAAACAGGTGAAAACCTGCCTTGAATGCCAGGTGGGAATAGATAGACACTGAAGGAAGGTCTAGGAAAAGGAAAAAGATTAGACATATCTATTAAGGGATTATTTTGGCAGCTGTGTGAAGATACAACAGGTAGGGCAGAAGAGACTGGTTATGGGAAAATCAGCTAGAAGGCAATTACAATGGTCTAAGAGAGAGATATTAAAGTACCCGAATTAAAGTCAGGGCAGAAAGAATAAAAATACATAGATGGTTGGGGGAGATACTATAAAGGTAGAAAAACAAAAGGACCTAGAAACTGATTGGATGTGGAGAATAGGGCAAAGGAAGAATTACAGATGACTAAAAGATCTGAAGTAGAGAGATACTACTAAAAATATGGAGATATGAAATGAAAAACAGGAGGTTTGAGGTAGCATTTAGGAAAAATGATGAATTCAATTTTGGATATGTTGAATTTTAGAAACCAATGAGAACACAAAATAATGGACTCTGGGCAGGAAGACGTGGACTCAAATCCTTCCTCTGACACTTAACAGCTGTGTGAGCACAGGCAGGTCATGTGACCTCTCAAAGCCTCATTTTCTTCATCTGTAAAATGAGAAAGTTGGACCAGCTGGCTTTTAAGATCCCTTCCAGTTCTAAATCTATGATCTACATAGAAATGTTTAGAGAGCATCTATGGTCCTGGAACTCATAAGAGGTTTTAGAGAGAAATACAGATGTGAGGATAATTTGTAGAAAAGAGGACCAAGGACAAAAACTTGGTAGAGTCCTATAGTTGGGGGCAAGGTGGAAAAAGAGAATACAGTGAAGAAAACCAAGAGGGAACCATTATAGAGGCAGCAGAAAATAGAGAAGTGTCAGAAACCAAGGGACAAGTGACCATTAAACAAACCTTGGCAAAAAAAAAAAAAAAGTCAAGGAGAATGAGGACTGAAAGAAGCCCATTGGATAACAAGAGGTATTAAGTGACTTTGAAAAGAATGGCTTTGGAGGGACTGCTAGATGGCGCAGTGGATAGAGCTCGTGCCTTGGAGTCAGGAGGACCTGAGTTCAAATGCGGCCTTAGATCAAACGCTTAACACTTATTAGCTGTGTGACCCTGGGCAAGTCACTTAACCTTGAATGCCTTGCCCCCCCCCCAAAAAACAACCAAAAAAACAAAATTTGGGGGCAGCTAGCTGGCACAGTGGATAGAGCACCAGCCCTGAAGTCAGGAGGACCCGAGTTCAAATACGGCCTCAGACCAAACACTTAACACTTACTAGCTGTGTGACCCTGGGCAAGTCACTTAACCCCAATTGCCTAAAAAAAAGAAAGAAAGAAAGAAAGAAAAGAATGGCTTTGGGAAATAATGGATCTGGAAACCAGAATATAAGAGGTTGAGGAGTGAATGTGATAAAGAAGAGGCAATAAGTTTATACTACTCTTTCTACAAGTTTGGAGGCGAGAACAGAGAGACAGAAGAATAGCTTAAAGGCGAGTTTGATCAAAATGCTTTGTTTGATATTAAGATAGCCTAAAAAGGTCTACTTTTGACAGTTTACATTTACAGCACTTGGCCATTTATATTCACTTCTGACACTTACAGCAGGCATGCAACAGACAAATGATCTTACAACAACAGCCTCTTTCTGGAGCCCACGTTAGGATTCACGTCCCTTTTCCTCTGTATCATAGCTTACAAACTCAGTCTGGCCCATGGTCTTTCAACTCCAGGGCAATACTAAAGAGAAACCCTTTTTGGAAGCTCAAAGATACTGACAAAAATAAGGACAATGGGGACACACTTAATTACAACAAAGGTTGATAAATGGTCAAAGGATATGGACAGGCAGTTCTCAGATGAGGAAATTAAAGCTATCTACAGTCATATGAAAAAATGCTCTAAATCACTACTGATTAGAGAAATGCAAATCAAAACGACTCTGAAGTACCACATCACACCTATCAGATTGGCCAATATAACAAAACAGGAAAATGATAAATGTTGGAGAAGATGTGGGAAAATTCGAACACTAATGCATTGCTGGTGGAGTTGTGAAATGATCCAACCATTTTGGAGAGCAATTTGGAACTATGCCCAAAGGGCTATAAAAATGTGCATACCCTTTGACCCAGCAATAACACTTCTAGGGCTATATCCCAAAGAGATTATTAAAAAGATAAAGGGACTCACGTGTACAAAAATATTTACAGCAGCTTTTTTTGCGGTGGCAAAGAATTGGAAATTGAGAAGATGCCCATCAATTGGGGAATGGATGAACAAGTTGTGGTATATCAATGTAATGGAATATTGTGCTATAAGAAATGATGAGCAGGCAGACTTCAGAAAAACCTGGAAAGACTTGTATGGTCTGATGCTGAATGAAGTGAGCAGAACCAGGAGAACATTGTACACAGTAACAGCCACTTGTGCGATGACTAATATTGATAGACTTAAACCTTCTCAGCAACACAAGAATCTAAGACATCTCCAAAGGACCTCATGATGGAAAATGCTAACCACATCCAAAGAAAAAACTATGGAGTTTGAATGCAGATCGAAGCATACTATTTGCTATTTTTTTTTCTATTGTGTTTTGTTTCCTCTTTCTGGTGGTTCCTCCTATTGGTTCTAATTCTTACTTACAATATCACTAATGTGAAAATATGTTTAATAGGAATGTATATGTATAGCCTATATCAGATTGCTCGTCTTGGGGAGGGAGGTAAGAAGGAAGGGGGAGAAGAATTTAAAACTCAAAAGCTTATGGAAGTGATTGTTGGTAAATCAAAATAATTTAAAAAAATAGAACAAAGGAATGGGATTATGGGGGGGCACCTATAGTGTAATTATAATGTGATAAGAATATGTTTTCTAGTGAGGCTGGCAAATTGGCTCCTCCATCCTAGGAAGTTGGAAAGCATTTTGAGCAAGGTGGTTACTCTGAACAGAACTTTCATGACATAGAAATTCTGATATGTTTATGGGAGGGAGTTTATAGCCATTTCTATAAAATGCTGAACCACCAAATGTTCAACAGTAAGACAGCCCCTCCAAAAAGTATGAAGGAATTATATAGCCCTGTATTATAACAGTTTTCATGTAAAAATTAGATTTCATAATTTCAATTGAAAGCACTTTTTCTAACAATAAAACCTACTCACTGTAAACAACATTCCATACTAACAATCCTACCCGTGTTCAAGGCACTCCACAACCTTGTACCATACAGACTTTAGTTTCATTTCACATTGCTAACTCCCACACATTGTGTTTTACAATCAAACTTACTGCTCTGTTCCCCAAATATACCACATGTAGACAGGTTGACTCATAATGCCTATGTCTAAAACGTCTTCCCTCCCTTCTTTACCTGGAGAATTTCTTTCTGTTGTTTAAAGCAATAATGCCACTTCCTTCATGGACTCTTCCCCAATACCATTAGTCTGTAACAAACTTCATCTTTGTACCTCAGATAGCACTTTGTTCTGCAATTCCCTAATCATATAATATTATATATTATAGTTAAAATCCGTGCCTGTGCCTCTTTTGTTCTTGAAGTTGTGAGCTCTACATTTAACCTAAATTTTTTATCTCTTCCAGAACCCAGCACAGCACTCTGTGCATAATGGGCACTTAGCAAATGTTTCTGAATGAATTCTAGAGTACACACTCTACGGAGTGAAGAATACTAGTTTCTAGATCCCAGATACCATCCTGATTTTAGTTCCAGGTCTATTAATACATATGCTTACCACTTTCAGCTGACTAGCTCACCAAATAACATAAGCCATAAAATCCACAGAATGCTAGAGCTGGAAGGGATCTTGAAGATCATACATCCCAACTCACTCATCTGAAAGATAAGGAAACCAAGGCCAAGAAAGATTAAGTAAAAGAAATAGTCTGCACTCTCTGTCCACACTTTTCCACCACCCATACAATCCTCAAAGCCCTTTCAACAGATCGCTGAGGACTGAAACTATTCCCTTCAAAATCACCGATGACCTTATTGAAAAATCCAATGGACTTTTTTTCTGTCTTCATCTTCCTTGATTTCTCTGCAATACATGACACTGTTGAACACACCCACCTACTCTTCTCCCCTTAGTTTCCTTGACCCTGCCCTCTCCTGGTTCTCATCCTACCTCTCAAATTGCTCCTTTTCTGTCTCCTTCACCAGCTCCTCTTCCTCTTCCCTGTCCCATATATCCTTCACACCAATGCCAGAGAAATTCAGGCCTGCACAAAGGAGGCAGGAAAGGATAGGACAAAATCCAGTTACAGTGAGTATTTCTGTTTGGCTGGATCTGAGGGCAACTGAAGGAGAAAAGGACACAATAAGCCTGGGAAAGTACAACGCTAAGAGGTTGTGGAGGGCCTTAAACGTCAGGCCAAGCGGTTTGTATTTTACTTGGTAAAGAAGGGCAGCTTTATTTTGTTTCATATTTGTATGACTATTGCACACACCCTGTTGAATTTAATTTTAACTTGTCCAAGGTCACACCATTACTCAGCATTAGGGCTAAACTGAAAAATTAGGTCTTCTAACACCTTGACCTGTGTCCTTTCCATCACACCAGATCTCACCACTCTAAAAACAAAAAAGCCTTCCTTCAATTCTCCTATGAAAACAAGCTTTACTTCATGCCTAGATTTCTACAAAGTATACTTTATATGTGTGATCACCATATCTTTACCATCTCTTCTGGCTTCTGTACCCACTACTCTATCAAAAAATAATTTCTCAGGCAGGCTCTACCTGATTTTTTCATAACATTTAACCCTGCCAAGCCCTGCCCCCCCCAAATACCCCTTCATGAAGTCTCAACTTCCTTAACTTTCCTGACAGAGCACTCTTCTTGGTTGTGCTCCTACCTCCCTGCTACTATTTCTTATTTTCATTCACTAATTCATCTAATTTGTGCCATCCTCTAAGTAATGGTGAATCTTGAGGTCTCTCCTCTGCCAGGAGGAGCTACCATGTAAGGCAGCCAGGCCACGCAGCAGATAGAACACTGGGCCTAGAATCAGGAAGACCAGAGTTTAAATCTGGCCTCAGATGTTTACTAGCTAGGTGACCCTGAGTAAGTCATTTAACATGTCTGCCTCAGTTTCCTTCATCTGCAAAAAGGAGAATAATAATAACACCAACTTCACAGGGTTGTTATGAGGATAAAATGTGATAATATTTGTAAAGTGATTAGCACAGTGCTTAGCACATAGTTGGTCCTCTATAACTGTTAACTATTATTATTAGCTATTACTTCATTGTTGGTCCTCTGGAATCCTGACAGGTCATTATACTGATCAGAGTCCTTAAGTCTCTTCCTGATTCCAGATCCAGCACTCTTTCTACAAATTTTTGTATTAAATATATCGGATAAAATTCTGACATCTAGCCTCTATAGGGAATTAACATAATTTACAAAACCAAGAATATTTCATCAATAGAATCAGTCACAGAATTTCAGAGTTGGAAGGAATCTCAGTGAACATTTAGTCCAATAAATACTTTTTAAAAAGAGGTTCCCTATTCCCCAATTGATAAATGGTAAACAGGATATAAACAGGTAGTTTTCAGAAGAAATCAAAGCTATATATGTTCATATAAAAAATGCTCTACATCATCTGGCCTCTAGTCTTTTTTTTCTCACTAAACTATCCTTTAACATACTTTCACATGCTAAATATAATCTTCTAAATTTGCTAAAATAATCTTCTCATCGTATAGTTCTGAGGACGAGACCCTCCTCCTCTAAAAAACCTGTAGTGATTCCCTACTGTATAAAATACAAACTGATCTTTCTGCCATTGCCCTATCTTTTACAAAACTCCAAACTAGGGAAGTGGGTGGCATGTATAGAAAGGATCATGTGTGGAAAGAGCACAGGTTTGGAGTCAACAGACTGAGGACTGAATCCTTGCTCTGCCACTCACTGTGTGACCTTGGGCAAATCATTTCACCTTTTTGGGCTTCAGTTTCTTCATCTGCAGAAGAAAAGACTGGACCAAAATCCTCGGAGCCTGACTTTCTAGGCTCATTTCATTCTACTCTCCTTCAGATAGTTCTTGCTCCAGCCAAATATGATGAGTGCACAAGTTCCCTAGGTCTGCCTCCCCTCTCCCACTTCTGCAGCCATGCAGGCCATCATCTATCCGTAGAATAGACTCCCTCCACCACATCCACACCTGCTGCAATCTTCCTTTTCCTTCATAACCTCGCTCAAGAGCTGTTTCCTTCATGATGCTGCACCTGGTTTCTAAAATGACCGTTCTCTGGATCTCTACTATGCCCAGATTACTTTAGACACTGCATCAGACTTATGTCCATTTTTCTATACCAGAATAAACTGTAAGCTCTTTGTGTTTTCTCACTTTTGTATCTCCAGTGCCCATTACAGTGCCTTGCACTTAACAGGTACCTAACAAATGCTTATTTAATTGAAAACTCTTATTTTCTTTCTGAGGAAAGTTCTTGTTAGGGCAGTAGGAGCAGCTGCACAGAACAAGGCAAGGTTTCAGAGGCCAAATGCTAACTGAAGTTTGAAGGAGAATAAGCTAGATCCATAATACATTATCACAGAAAAAAAAGGAAACATTCAAAGTCAGGAGAGCTTCCTGTATATTTACTTAGTTTTGTAATTAGTTTATTTTTGATTTGTGAACAATATATTCAGAATTCTGATCTGTGTTTTCTTAAGAAACAGAAATTATACATCCTAGAGGTCACTAAAATGTTCATGCATTGTTTATTTACAAAATACCCTACACCTTCTGGCACTTGGCAACAGTAAGATCTGAGAGCTCTGATAAATAAATAAATAAATACATACATAGGATCTTTATAAACCTTAAAATTCAGCTCAAATTCTTTAAACAAATATAATACCAAAAATAGGGGAAAAAAGGAATCATAAGACTATGTACTCAAAGATGTTATAAAGTTCTCTTTTTTAAGCAAAAAAAAATTTTTAAGTAAAAATTTTATGCCTTTTTTATTTTCTCAACTTCTCAAAAGAAAATAAGAGGCATAACTCCTTTTAAAAGTGTCTAAAACAAGATTAAACCATACCTTAACATACAATTGACTGGAAAATCAACTTCTAGGTCATGAATACTTCTTAAATCTATTGAAAAGCAAAAATGATGTGATGATGCTGGGACGGCAATCTTTTGTCCCGAAGTCATCTCAGAAGCACTGGATGTTGTCACCAGATGAGCTTGAGAACCTGATGTAGGAGAATTCAAAGCTGACATGAACACAATAACAAAAGATAAAATTTCAGTAAAAGTTTCACAAAGGTATCCAATCCATTTAAAAATGACTGTTTCATTTATCCATATATAGGGAATTGGAATATTCCCATTCCAGTTTTGAAAAGGAAAACAGAAACACAAAAACATTTGAGTGGCTTGACAAAAATTACCAGTTGCAAGATCAGTCAAGGTTCAGTTGAACAATCTAAGTCTCAGTATTTTAATTGACTATCCTACCTGCCAAAATGAAGAGAAAGCAGTTAACCTTAACTCAGTCTTCCATTACCAAAGAAAGTATTTTATAAGACACACTGTACAAAAAGTACAATTTACCATAAGAACCAGTTTAAGTACATTCATCTCTGAATCCTTAAAGGTATCTAGCATTGGCAGGAAGTGACTTTTATACACTAAGCTTAACATTATCTTTAGCATGTATTGTGAATATAAAAAATTGCTATAAAATATGTTATTTGGCTCATCTGGGGACAGATAAGAAGTAATTCTTTTGAAACAATTTCCTTAGTTCTTACTAGTGTCCTGAAAGTTGTTAGGCTTCGTTCTGCCTTTTTTCTAATTTTTGGTCCACATCCACCACTATAGGAAATTAGTGGTGAAAAAACTTCCTCTACCAATAAAGATAAGCAGCAATTCTGCAAGTTATTGTCTTAGAGAACTGCCTGCAACACTGATAATTATTTGTTCAGGGACACACAACCTGTTAGTGTCAGGGTGAGGACATGAACTCAGGTCTTCCTGTTTTCAAGATTGAGCTTATTCTGCTTCCCACTTTGAAATACACTGACTGCTTAATAAACACTTGTTGACCCAAAGTGAATCACAACAAATGAAAAAGTTTACAAAATCAGATTCAAGTTTCAGGCTTCAGTCACTTTCTCTCAATTTAATGGAAAGAATCAGTCACAACTATAAAACTCTATGACTAGATGAGGATTCCAAAAAATGGCTTAATTCCTAATTCACAATACATTTTTTTGGCTTGAAGCACATTCTATTTTACAATGGTATTGAATTATTTTTTAACTCACTTCCTATGTGCAAGGCCTACCATAGCACCTTGCTCACAGCAGTAAATGCTTAATGTGTGTTGAATGGAATTATTTAAAATTTTTCACCTAGAAGACTGATTAGATATTTTCAATCAATTATTGTAAACAATAAAATACAATTTTTACTTCGAATTTATAAAAACCTTCTGAACTTTCTAAAGAAGTTACATTACTTAGAAATGTGATGAAAAGTTACTAAAAAATAAGCTTACCCTTTTGATTTACTTTTATGTCCTTGTCATACTGTAAGCTTTCTGCTTCACTTTCTGTTGCATCATCTTTAGTTGGTGGTGACTGGTGATTTTGAAGTTGAATAGGTGATTGAGGAGTTGGTGATTTCTCTTCAGCCAATGGCTTCTCCTGTATAGGTGTTAAAACTCTCTTCTTCTTCGAGTGCTCTTGTTCACACTGGGTCTTGAATTCAACTAAAGGCTAAATAATTTACCGAAAGCACAATCTGAAATTATTTTCATTTACCTCCATGCAAATCTGAGGTTACTTTTTAAAATGTTACCTTTCAATATTCTGATTCTTTCTAAGTTATTTTTCCCATTTTAGATCTTCTTAAATTATTTTTGTTCATGATTTCTTAGACACTCTAGTACCAGAAAAAAAGACATGACAAACAGAAAGGATTCTGATATTTAGAATGCCAAAGCATTCCTAGTGGGGAAGGCAAAATAATTTAGGAGAAAAGTATACTTTAATTAATAGAATGGCTTAGGGGACCTCTTGAGGGAGGTTACCCTTGGCCATGAATGAATGGGTAATTATCCCTTGAAATACTATCAAGTGAGAGAAAGAAAGGATTATACTTTCTTTCCTTGTATTTTATTTCTCTTTTCTTCCTTTGTTTTCTATTATTTTCTCAACAATTTTCTGGTTTTTATCTTACTTTTCCAGCCTTTACTAATCAGCCTGCAAAGAACCAACTACTAAAAGAAGAGCAATGCCAATGTAGCTCCCATATAGCGATGTATTTTGTTGTTGTTACTAAGTCATTTTTCATTCGCGTCCAACTCTCCGTAACCCCATTTGGGGTTTTCTTGGCAGATATACTATAATGGTTTGCCATTTCCTTCTCCAGATCATTTTGCAGATGAGGAAACTGAGGCAAACAGGATGCGGTGACTTGTCCAGGGTCACATAGCTAGTAAGTATCTGAGGCAGGATTTGAATTCCAGAAGATGAGGCTTCCTGATTCCAAGCCCAGTGCTCTATCCATTGAGCCACTTAGCTGCCCTATTAGTGTATTTAGGATGCTATAAAAGCTTATATAGTCTCTGTCAATAGGCCAGTATCAGTCACTGTAAAACACTAACAGTGCCTTATATTAAAGGACTGTGTCAAAGTGGATTCAATTTCTCTTAATAATTCAAGGCTCACTCCCATGCATCAGGGCTTCCAGAGTTTATGGAGTATATTCTCTCAACAGAAAACTGTCCTTTCTGTCAAAATCACTGAAAATGAGGAACCAATAAAAGTGCAACTTCACTAACAGAATTCCTACAGGGGAAAAAAAAGAATTCTCCCATCAAAATCAGTATTACCTAAGATTAGGAGTGATATGAGCTTTTCAGGAAGCCAAGTCAAACATTCTTATTTTAGAGGAAATAACACAACCTGGGCCAACATTTTAGAATAACAGTTCTAGGCTCATATTTCTGCGGTACTGTAAACTAGTTACATTAATTTAAATTTTTATATATGATAAAATATAGTAAACAAAGTAATTGAAAGCATCAATACATAAGCATTTATTAAGTACCTACTATGTGCCAGGCACTATGCTAGGCGCTAGGAATACAAACAAAGAATGAAATAATCTCTGCAAGAAGCTTATATTCTAATGGGAGAGACATCAAGTACACACCTAAGTATAAAGAACAAATATGAAGAGAACAAATACAAAGTCTTAGAAGATAGTCTGGGAGGGAGGGCAGGAGCAACTGTGGAGAAAGAGGGAGAAATAAGGAAAGATTTCAGGTAGAAGGTGGTGCATGAGGCACACCTAGATGGAAGAGAGGAATTCCATGAGGCGGAGGTGAGGAAAAAGTCCATTCTAAGCATAGGGGAGAGAGGAACAGAAATCATGAGAGAGGAGGAGATAAAAGCTATACTTGCCTGGGCATTTATGCCTTCTCTTTGTAAAGCCACAGATACTCCTACAGTAGGTGCCAATTCCAATGGAATAGGGGGAAGTTTTTGTTTGGCTCTGTTGGGTGGGTCAAGGGTAAAAGCACCTTCAACTGCTACAGGGCGCTGGTTGATGTCTGTACTTCCTTTCTTCAATAATCCAGTTAGTAGAATTTCTGTGCTTCCAAGTGATTGGTCTCCACAGCACAGATGAATCTTTTATGGAAGAAGAATTTCTAAAATAAATCTTTAAAAAATGCTTCTCCCTCTCCACCCCCACCCCATCAACTCACTAAAAATATTTTAAATTTAATAGAATAAAAATATAATATTACTCCCCCAAAGGGGGCCATTTAAGGTTATATGCTTGCACAAGGTCATAGCCATACAATAAATATTAACTAAATTTAAATTGATCTATACAATTGATCTATACATAGTTTTGAAAAAAACTAGCAACCATATGAAGTTATTATTAAATTCATTATTTTATTTTGCATTTCTATATCTTTTTAGAAAAAGTTTTCCACCCACATTAAGAAACCAGGTCTCAGATACTGATTTGCAAAATTGCTTTATCATTAATATATATTGATCAGCAACTGAAAGTTACTTTCCTGAAAATACAGCCTTAGAATTAGGGTTTTAAGAAAACAGAAGAGTAAAATAAAATCAAAATGGCTATAATGAATAGGTCTTATTTAGCTATGTTATGAGACAAGTTATATCTTAAATAAAAGATTTATAAAGGTTCCATCTTAAACATAATCAGCAGTGCGATAAAAAGAAAAAATTCCAAATGAGCATGAAAAAATGAGGTCGAAAGTAAATACTTTATCTTTAGAAGAAAAACAAGAAATGATTACTGATACAATATATTAAAATAGATGTTCAATAGGTATTATTAACATGAAAAATGTAACATGATTATAAACTTTCAATAACTAAAATAAAATGTGACACTCTTCACACAGAAAATGAATAAAAAATGCCAGATTATAAAAACAGATAAATAGTACCTAACAGGCTTCTAATTTAATTATAGAAATCACAAGTCAATGTTGTACATAAAACAAATATCGGGGGGAAAATTTTATTGTAGGAGTTTAAATGAAATAATGAGGAAGATTTTTACAATATGAGAATCTCTCATTCACTTCTTTTTAAAACTTAACTGATATTTTTTATGTCATTATAGTTTCCTCCAACATCCCCTTCTCCTCCCTCCTAGAGAGCCATCCCAATATAACAATAGCACATTTTAAGAAACAAAAAAGAAAAAAATCAGGATGATCAAAAAAAATCTAAAAATATGTGCCATGCACCACCACTTATTGGGTATCATCTCATATCTCTTCTTTTTTATAATTTTTTTTCATATCTCTTCTTTTAAGACATGTTTGTTCTTTATGATTTTGCGTCACTCACTTTTTTATTGTTTTCAATTTACATTGTTATTGTTACTGTAATGCTGTTTTATTTGCTTTGCTTCCTTCATTCTACACCAGTTCATGTAGATCTTGCTATGCTTTTAAGTATTCATCATATGCATCATTTCTTATAGCACAGAATGAATATTCCATTACACTCATATACCACAATTTATTTAGTTATTCCTCAATTGACAAGCATCTTTGTTTCTAACTCTTTGCTACCAGAAAAAAGAGCTACTCTAAATATTTCAGTGAATGTAGGGACTTATATCAATGGCCTCCTTGGGGTATAAGCTTAGTAGTGGAATCTTGGTCAAAGAATACAGACATTTTAGTCACTGTAGTATGCGAAATTTCTTTGGAGAATTGTTTGTTCACATACTTGACCATATCTCTATTGGGAATGGCTTCTGGCCACATATTTTCATATATCCGTGTATGTTAATTGTCTGTATATCTTAGATACCAAAACCTGAGCAAATTAAGTTTGATACAAAGATTTTTTTTCCCATTTGACTGCTTATTTTTTCCTAACACAATAATTTCATTTCTGCAGCTTTCAGTTTCACGTAATCAATATTGTTTGGTTAAGAATACATTTCCTTCCAATGACTTAGAGAGGTATATGATCTCCTTTTCTAAATTTTTTGTAGTACGATCTTTAATACAGATATTCATCTTGAATCCATTGTGGAATATGAAAGATATTGGTCTAAGCCTAATTTCTGCCAGACTGCTCTCCACATTTCTCAGTAGTATTTATCAAAGAGAGAGTTTTTCCTAAGTGATTTGTTTTCTGGTTTATGGCTATCTAGGTTATAAAGTTCCATTGTTTTTGATTTTGTTTCAAGTATAAATGAGTTTTGTACTTTGTCAAAGATATCCATTGAGATAATCATATGGTTTTTCATGTTTTTAATATTATGTTGACTGTTTGCACTAATGCTGAAATACCATCCTTAGAATAAATCCAAAGTGGTTATGATTAATGATTTATTGGATGAATCACTGTAGTCTACAAGAGGATTTTATTTAAAATTTATGAATCAATATTCATTAATATTATTAGTCTATAGTTCTCTGTGCTTTTTCCTTCCCTGGTTTAGATATTAGGACTATATTTTTCTCATAAAATGAATCTGGTATGGTGCAAGATGGCACAGATGGCACAGCTGGACCTGGGGTCAGGAAGACTTGGGTTCAAATCTGGCCTTAGACACTAACTAGCTGGGTGACTCTGGACAAGTCATTTAACTGCTCTCTGCCTCAGATCCCTATAATACAGGGATCATAATAGCACCTTCCTTGCAGGGTTGTTGTGAGGATCAAGTGAGATAATATCTGTAAAGAGCTTGGCACAGTAACTGGTACCTATTAGTGTTTAATAAATGCTTGTTCCCTTTTCCCTTCAATATTTAAGAATAACTTATGTAGTATGGGTACTAGCTGTTCCTTAAGTCTGATAGAATTCTCCTGTTGTACTAATTATTCCCTAAGTCTGATATAGAATTCTCCTGATGAATCCATCAGAACCAGGAGTCTCCCCGCCCCCGCCCCTGCCTCCTCCCTCTGGCTTCCCCTTCAGCAGTTCCTTTAGAGTTAGTTCTATTTACTTTTCGGGGATTGGGTTATTTAAGATATCTATTTGGTCTTCTATGTGGATGGGTATTTCAGCGTTTTTTTTTTAAGTAATCAATTTTTTGTGTTCTGTTTCATTAGCATATAACTGTATAATAGGTTCTAATTATTCTTTTTATTTCTTCTAGTTTTGTTATAATTCACAACAAAAACTTGTTCATTTGCTACTTTATTGACTTGATTTCTTTCCCTCTTCTTTTTAATCAAATTAGTTAAAGATTTATCAGTTTACTGTTCTTCTCAAAGAAACAGTTTTCAGTTTTACTTATCATTTTTACAGACTTTTTGGTTTTTGGTTTATTTCTCTTTCAATTTTTAATGCATCTTTTTATGTTTATTTTATAGATCTGTAAATTTTTTTAAATGCATTTTTATTTCATTAATCCTTTAACATATATTGATAGGAATATGTATCCCCTCCACCCCAGGACTATTTTGGTTGCATTCCAGAAATTGTTATATTGTTTCTACAATTTGTCCTTCGACGTACTTCATTATTTAGGATTTCATTGTTAAGTCTCATTTGGGTCTGTCTTTTGTTTGTGGTCCCTAAACTGATTAATATTTTTATTACATTTTAGCCTATAAAGGTTATAATTGTTATTTCTGCTTTTTTACATTGCTGACAATATATCTGTGCCTTAAACACATGGTCAATTTTTGTGAAACTTTCATGTGGTGCTGAAAATATTCTTTAGCAATCTCATTTAGAAAACACCATAAAGTTGTTGAGCTTTAGTCTCTCCAGTCAATTCGCTCAGTTCCATATTTTCTCTCATTTTTCTTTCTGTTAGATTTATCTAAAACCGAGACAAGGACACTGAAATCTTCTACCACTATTTTATTACTATCTATGTCTTCTTGTCCTTCAGTTAATGTTTCCTTTATAAATTTAGACACTAAGGTATTTCAAGGATATAAATTTAATACTGATATTGCTTATTGTCTATAGCTCCTTTCTAGCAGAATGTGGCTCCTGTGTTTATCACATTTTAGATTATGAATGTTTGTTTTTACTTTGATTTTAACTACTGCTCTTCTGGATTCACTTGATATATAGTAAAATTATTCTGGCCCTTCGGTTTTGTCCTGCATATGTCTTGGTTTTCTAAATGCATTTCTTATAAGCACCAGATTGTAGAGTTTTACTTTCTCATCCAATTAGTCATTCTTTTTCATTTGATTAGATTATTAATCAATTAACATTTAAAGTTGAGAGTTAAGATTATATTGTCCTCCATTTGTTTCTATTTTCCCCCTCTCCCTCTAAAAAGAGGGCATTATATTTCTTCAGTTATTTTAGTTTAATCTATTTAAAGATAACTCTATTCCTATTGATTCTTTTCACCTCATCCTCAAATACTCCCCCTTCCATCTGTTACTCCCTTCCCTAGTTTTGAAATTGTGCTTATTAGCTGCTTTCTTTCTTGCTTTTATTTAGATATTTCATTCTTCATCTTTTTCCCCCCTCAGCTGTCAAGAAAAATCTTCCTTTCTCCTCTTCAACTTGCTTTATTAGTTTAAGATTTAATTTTCTGTGGCTTTTTCTGAAAAAATAAAAATAAAAATAAAAATTTCTTTCTCTCATTCTTTTCATTAATTTATCTTCCCTTTTTGTCTATTCTACTTTTGTCCCTTACTAATTTAGTCCTTCTTTGACTTCTGTATTATTCATGGAATTAAAGCTTCTAGGATACATATTTTGGGTTTTCTTCTAAATAATTTATCATCTTGAAGTTCTTGCCCCCAATTCCTTTTCCATTGTCTCATTCTTAGAAATACCAATTCCTGCAGGTGACAGAGAAAATATTGCCACATGGTAAGCACCTTCCTATGTCCCTGGTTGTACAATTCATTATTGTCCTTTGCTTTCCTTTTGGTCATTCCTCCCCGCTCCTCCCCGCCGTGTGCCTCAAAATCTCTTTCCTGGGTCCATATCCCCCCACCCACTCTTCTGGGTGTCACTTGTCCCCAAAAGCTCTGATTCCCTTTCCTGAGGCAGGATGAGTGGTCTCTCTAAACAGCAAATCCCTATAGATTATACCCACTGTAAATTCCCCATTTCCCTTTATAGAATATATCTCTCTTTTCCCATTTGAGCATTCATCAGTGGTACTTCCTCCCACTACTGAAGCAAGATTTCTTCCTCAATTTTTCAATCTCTCCCTTAGTTCCTTTGTCTCATATCCCCAGGAGTCTATCTTCTTCCTTAGACATCATAGGAGTTAATTTTCCCTTCATTGTGAGCCTCTGATTTGATTAAGGTACATCACATAATCCCATCTATCTTCTTCCTCTCCTTTCCCCTTTTATGCCCCCTTCCATTATATAATTTAGTAATATTAAAAAAAAAAAAAAGACAAACCAAAACAAAAACACCTTGATTCACCACTAGATTAAATGCATGATGTTTCAGGCCTGTTTCTCTACCATCACTTCTGACTTTTGCTTTTCACCCTTGTCACCTTGTGTGCTTTGGTCAGCTAGGTGGCGTGGTGAGTAGAGTTTTGGACCTTAAGAAGACCTTAGTTCAAGTCTAGCCTCAGACATTAGCTGTATGACTTAGAGAAAGTCACTTTCCGCTTTTGCCTCAGTTTTCTCAACTGTAAAATGGAGACAATGATAAGACCTACCTTCTCCAGAGTTGCTGTGAGGATCAAATGAGGTAACATTTGTAAAGAAGTTAGCATGGTGCCTGGCACCCAGTAGATATTATATAAATGCTAGCTATTGTTCTCATAATTAAATCTCTTAATGGTCTCTGTTGTTATTTTCTTGTTTTTGTATTTGTTTACCATTCTTTTGTTTCTGTGCTCTGAAATATTTCAAAAGCATATAAATTTCTTCAGGTATGGATTTTGTTTTAGGAATATTTAGAATGCCCTTAAAAAATATCCATCCATTTTCATTAAAGATTAGGCTCAGGTTTGCTACATATTTCACCTTCGTTTGCTCCTCTGAAATAAATTATTAAATTCCCTCCTACAGTTTCTGGTAAGTGCAGAATAGTCTTGTTTTATTTGAATCTTCTTTCCTTTATTTTTGAAGGTCTTTTTTCCTAGTTGTTCGCAGAATTTGTCTGTCAATGCAATTATTTAATTTATATGTATGTTGGAGTCTGCAGGGCAGGTCTATCAGTCTTCTTCTTCTAGAGGAAGACTCTTTTGTGGACTCTTTTGACTGCCACTTTGTTTTCCATGTTCAGAAGATGTGAGCAGTCTTCTTGTATTATTTCCTGCATTATGGTGTTATGATTATTTAATTTGCTATGTTCTTCTGAGAGCCCTATAATAAATTGTTTCTACATCACCTTTCTTCAATTGCTTGTATGGAAATCATATTTTCTTTTAAAGTTACTGCTTTTGATGTAAAAGATTGATCACATTGTTTGTGCCTAGTTTCATGCAAATGTAATAAAAAAGAACTCAAGTTTAAAAAAAAAAGTTATTGCTTTTGTTTCTCTTTTTTCCAGATTGTATTTTAGTCATATGTATTTGCATGCTCAATCAGTTATTCTCTTTTGTTTCTTTGGTGAGACTTTCCACCGGGGATTCAAGTTTTTCTATTCTGCAAATTATCTCTGGGCTGTGCCAACCATAAACTCTCTTTTTCAAAATTCTTCTCTTTCAAACCATCCAGGAACAGTATGCTGTGGTTCTATATTCTCTTCTAAATCTACAAGGTCCTCTGCCTCATCAAGTATTGATTTATTTTCCTTTATCTTGCAATTATTCATAGATGCCTGAACACATTTCACTAATCTGAAGATCAAGGAATCTCCAGGATCTGGAGGCCATTTTCCCATCTGTTATTATCTTTTCTGTTGGCTTATCTGCTTAGCTCAAGGTCTCTGGGTTTTCTTCCTCCTTACATCTTTTGTAATTTTAGTATTTTTTCTTCATTTTCCCCTACTGTTCTCTTTTTAACTCCTCCTCCTTTGATGGCAGATTCCCTGGGAGATAGACCTCAAAGACGTCTCAGCCTCCTTCCATGCTGGGCAATTCATATATGGTTCACCAGTTTACATATCTGCCCCAAGTGACTTCTAGTGGAACAGAAATGGCCCCAGCTGGATAGTGAGCTCTTTGTTTAGATTTAATGGACTTTCACATAGCTGCATACGCATGTGTGCTACCCCAGTTCCCTCTATTCCTGTTCTCTGGCAGAGTTCTGTTACAGCACAGCCTGAGCAAATTTCTGTCATTTAGATATAACTGGCACTGGGAACAGATAAGTTTTTTTGGGGGGGGGGAATGTGGGTGTCAGACTGTAGAGCTGAATTCCCTTACAAGCTCATGGTCCGTTGTCATAGCAGTGTGAGAAGGGGGAGAGGTTGCTGAGCGAGTACATTAGGCTAATTAAGGATTAGACTTCTCTGTTGCTAGTTCATCAAGTTTCTACCTTGTTTGGGTTCTTAGAGTCCCGGACCATAGACACAGATGAAATTGCTTAAACTCGGTCATACGACTCCTATTTTGAAGAGGTTTGAGAGATTGTGAGGACTAGAAAAATATTTCTCTGTCTTGTAGGACATATGATCCAGAAGATTTTTCTCATTCACTTATAATCACAATTCATATACTGCATTGTATTCTTTAAACTATTTGATGTACCTGATCTCTTCAACAACACTGTAAGCTGATATCTGTGACTATGTCTCATACTCTTCTGTAATCTACATTGCATGTGCACAGTGCCATGCACAGAATAGGGAAGCAATAAATACTTACTGCAATGAATTAAAATACTGACAATTAAATTAGAATAAATTTACAAGAACATAACCTGTGGGTTCTATTTTTGGTTCCATTACCACTCAGTTTCTTTGTTACAAAAGAATAATAATTTATTTACTACTAAATCAGCAAATGGTCTAAAAAGATGTAATGGGCAAAATAAAATGGCAACAAAAAAAGTAACTACAACTAAATGTTGGGAAAGGAAAACTTCAAAATTTCTAACACAAGCTTGGTTTGTCTTATTTCTTTAAGAAAAAAATCCCTTTAGTCATTTCTAAAACTTAAGTTTCCCCTAGTAACATCTAACAGCTTTAAAAGGACAACAGAGGTGCAGCTAGGGGGTGTAGTGGATAGAGCACCGGCCCTGAAGTCAGGAGGACCTGAATTCAAATCTGGCCTCAGACCAGATACTTGACACTTACTAGCTGTGTGACCCCAGGCAAGTCACTTAACCCCAACTGCCTAAAAAAATAAATAAATAAAAGGACAACAGAAGGAAAATAACAAGAATAGAATAATGCTTACTGAGACAAATCCATCTGCCTTATTTTTGAAGACCATGTCAAAGTGGCAATCTATTCTATATAAAAAAACAAGTATTATGTAGGCTGTAAATGCTACAAAATCCTGACAGCCTTGCCTAGGGTAAAGGTTACTGAAAACAGCCATTGCCCGATGTCAGAAACTACTGGCTACAGGGATACGAGATGTGCTCTCACCCCCTTCTATAGATCATACATAGTTTTATAAAAAGAATGATAAACATTATGGTCCAACAAAAAGTACATGAGGTTCACTGCCATACTGTGGAATTAAAACAATATAAAAATAAAGATTCATGTATCTCTATATGTTAAACATCTTTTATAAGAGGAATGTGAAACGTTTACCTGTAGTTTAGAATGAAGAGACAGATAAATACGAAGTACTTCAATACTGCTACGTATTCGAACAGATGCTCTCTCTGGCTCAAAATCTGGGTTTATCAAGTCATTGAAAGGTTCATTTGTAACATCATTTCCCAGTAGTGAATAGTAAAAGAAAAACTCAGGTTGCCTCTCTGGTATTTTCATTGTGCATGGAATTAACTATAAATTAATTTTTAAAAAAAACAAACAACAAATTAATATCTAAGTAACTCTAATCTTTTTTTGTACTGAAAATTCATATATATTTCCAAAATATAATGTCTAATTACCTTCAAATATCTAATATAAATATCTTTTAAATATTTGTTCTGGAAATCATGCAAGTCTCTCACTAATCTCTATCAAAAGTACAAAAATTTTAAAAGCCTAAGCCTTTTAATTTAGATCCAAATGATTCTTGATTGATGTTATGAACAAAGTTCTTTTAATGCTATTCTTGAAATTAGATTCACAAGTCAAATGTAAAATACTGGTCCAAATCCAGGTTGCTGGAGGAAATAAAACCAATTTTCAAAACCTTGGGGAAGAACATGAAATGCTAACAGTTGCAAATTAAACCTTCCTCTCTCCCCCAAGGTATTTTCTTTATACTATGGATGATAGTTTTCAAGGTATTAACTTATTTCCCACATTATATCCTAAGAATATGATGAGATTCTTGCAGTATAATTTATATCCAAGATCTTTAGAAGATAATATAGATAAGAAGTTGTATGGTTAATGCTGACCTAGTCAGGAGCCTTGAGTTTGAAGCCTAGGGCTAACAATATTGGTGTAAGCATGGGCATATCATTTAACTACTCTCTGTAAAATGGAATGCATATTATTGGTGTGGAAAAAACACTCTACGAATCTTAAAGCAACCTTGGAATATGTGTATAAAATTTGGACAAAATTATCAAAAGACAATAAAATCTAGATTTTGGCAGAAGATAGTTATGTAATGCAATTTTTAAAAAAAAATTTAATGAGCAGTTATAAGACGACTAAGTGAACAGTAACAAGAGGAATGCAATATCATACAAGTACTTTATCAAAGACCTAAAAATAGCACCAGACCAAATAATGACCATGAAATTCAAAGAGAAACAGGCCTTTTTACTCAGTCAAAGATGGGCGCGCGCACACACACACACACACACACACACACACACACACACACACACACTCAACACAATAGGAAAAAGGCCTGGCCAGAAAGGACAAATCAGTTTGCCAACTAGCGTTTACTAAGCATCTACCGTGTGCCAGACACCTAAGTGTTAAAAAAAAAAACAAAGAAAGGCAAAAAATAGTCCCAGCTCTCAAGAAGTACATAGTTGAATGGGGTAGACAACATGCAAACAGCTATGTACAAATACGATATATTCAGGACAAAATATGCCTGAGGCTCTGACACCAGGGGCAGGAAGACTGGAGGGTTTCTGTCCATTTTTTTGGGTGGGAGTGGGCATTACTCTCATTAGTTCCCTTGTTGCTCCCTAATCCTGCCCCCTCATTCAAAATAAAGGCAAATAACCTTTGGACAGTAACACATAAGTATAGTTAAGCAAAAGAAATCCAAGCATTGTCCATGTCTGGAAAGGTACATCTCAATCCACATATTTACTTCCCCACTTCTCTGTCAGGGAATAGGTAGCAAACTGCATCACTGGCCTTCTGGAATCACGGTCAGTCACTGCATTGATTTTTCTTGAATCTTTCAAATTTATTTTTCTTCCCAATGTTGTAGTTATTATCAGTTCTGCCCACAAGTCTTCCCAGATTTCTCTGAATGCATCCCTTTTCTCATTTCTTACAGTACTATATTCCATTACATTCATACACCTTAATTTTTGCAATTCCCTAAACTACAAGTACCCTTTTTGTTGGCTATAACAAAAAGAATTGGGGATTAAAGATATATATCTATATGCAAATAGATACATATTACAGATCTATAGACATATAACAGAATTACATATCTCTAAAATTATATTATTTAATGTTTTATTATATCAATATGATTATACAATATATTAATGCATAGTAATTAACATAACACTGATGTAATATATTGTATTATTGTCTATTTGCATATATTATACACTATTGTCTTTAAAAGAGAGCTTCATGATAGAAAAAACTTTCAAAGCTAATTTTGTATTAGCAAAATAACTATACAAAGTTTGTGCTTTCAAATAACTTATGAATGGTTCCCTAATCCTACATGGCAAAAAGTCTTACCTGCTCCAGCTGGGTGGCAAATGCTATAGTCACTGACATAACAAAGAAGTCTCGGCAATATTCTGCTGGTCCAATCTGATGGTAGCCTTCTTCTTCATTCAAGACAGCTACAATTTTCTTAGGATCAATTCCAGACAACACACCAGGAACTTTACATGGAGAAAATAATTGATTTAATTCTGTTACGGCACTGCTTAAAGATTTAAGCTTTTATTTTTTCAAAATGTTATAGTCTTGTGACCATGTTTTAAGCATTTCTCATCAACTTCCCCTCCTCTAACACTATGTACATTTATTAAACAGTTGAAACTGAGGCTCTGAGTGCTGCACTGATATTCCAAAAGCATATGGCTCAAGAAGCATCAGTGGCTCCCCATTGCTATTAAAATATGTACTCCTCTAAATAGCATTGAAAGTCTGACCTGTGGTAGAGCATTCAGAGCTCGTATTGGTCTGATCAGCCACAGTCCAACACTGTACCTTGACTCTAACATAGTCATGTTATTTTGGTCCTCTTCGAGAATGAAGGACAACAACCAACCAACCACTATGTACCTGCTGATCACTATATATGACATTCTATCCATACATGTGTGCCTTTGCATGTGCTCTTCCCCATGCCTGGTTTTCTCCCTTCTTACTTCTATCTCTTGAAATCCCTACCTTTAAGACTCAGCTCAAGTAGAATCTTCTTTTAGAGGTCTTTCCCAATTCACTAACTGAAAGCGCCCCCCAAGTAAAGTCATTGAATGTTTATTTGTATATATCCTATATGCTGTATCTACCTAGTACATAAGCTTCTTGAAGCAGGGACTATCTCACTTTTTTCATTTGGCACTCATATGTTCCTGGTACATAGTAGGCATTTAATAAATATTCGCTGGCTAAGCAAGAGAGCTGAGAAGTGAGTCGAGGATGTCTGGCTCCAAAGGCAACAGGTGGCATCATAATTACTTCAATATATCACTAAAAAATAGTCTTCTAACCAGTATCAAATCCTAGGTCAATAAATGCAAATTCTCAGAATAATCCATCCGTACCAACCTTTTCCTTCTCTAGGTGGTGCCTCCTTTGCTTTAAAACCATCTACTTGTGCTTTTGTATCTGTTTCCAAAGCAATGCTTATTTGTATCTCAGATTTGAATTTTGTGTATTTATTACTCAGCAATGCATACCACTTTGGTGCCTAGAGAATACCAAATAAACATAATATACTGCAATTAGTAAACAATAGTAACATCAGCATTGTCTGTACCTAAAAATGTTGTAACTTTCATGTATTTTCCTCATGTGGAATTAATAATGCTTAGAGAGTCATCAATTAATTTTCTCACTAATGTAAACATTCCAAAGTCTACTTTGTTTCTTTTCCCATTTTTTAAACTGCTTATCATACCCTTTCTCCCTATTCTCTTCTTAAGCTTGGACTTCTAGAATGGAGTGCAGATAAGTAGAGGACTTCTCCTTTCCCTTTTTATCCTCTCCTCTGCTAGGGACAAAAAATTGCAGGAAAAATACATGGCAAGTGACCTATGGATAAACAAGGGAATGTGAGAGGGAAGTTTTCTGGACTTGCCATTTCTAACTGCCTTCTTCTGGCTGTTTCCTTTTCTGGGTGCAGATCAGAGACAAACAATCCTAAGAATAGCTTTGAGGGTGACCTGAAGGGTAATCTTTGAGTTTGAGGACTCCTGAAATCACATGGGTTCTGAGTTCAAGAGTACAGCAGTGGCGTCCTAGAGAGCAATTTCCATGACAATTTGCAATTTGGAGAATGAAGAGGCCTTTCACCAGAGGATACTACTGTAGCTGAAGAACTAATGCCATACAGTGAAGGGCTATGTGATCTGGACCTTCCCAGCCTGCTAAGAAATTACTATAAGTTGCTCAGATAGTGTAGGTGGAAAGAAAATGAGATTTATTCTGATAAATTGTATTTACCTTCAGAGGGTTAGGGAGTCTAATGAATCTAATGGACTATGAACGTTTAATTTTTCTGTATCTGTTTATGGACTCCTTTGAGTGCTTAGTATCTTATTTTCTGTGGAGTAAAAATGCATGTGTGTGTGTATTTGCATATACACATACACATACATGTGTTTGTGTGTGTGGATGTAGCTTCCATAAAAGTGTTACTGCATGTAGTATAAAGCATGTAATGACATGGAGTCCCTAAAAACAAGGTTCTTAAAAGCTAAGCCAGAGAAATATAAGCTTTGGCAAATTCTACCATGCAGGAAAGGCTCTGAGGCCAAACACATCTGTTTTCCAACAACCACAGCAGCTAATTATAGAAAGCTTATCACCAGTAGGCTGGCCATGAAACAAAGACAAATAAGAAATGCCCACTTATCCTGAGAAACCCTTTTTCACTTCTGCAATGACAGTGGTAAAAAGAATAGAAAAAGGGACAGAAGTTGCCAAGAATCATGCAATTTTTTGACTGTTAACTGTTGATACTCTAAATGTGTGATCCTTATCCTATGACCAACTACAGGAGAAACTGAATAATATCAATCTTGACATTCTCTCCATAAACTAAAATAGAAGAACAAAAAGGGAAATAGGGGCTAAACAGGAAAATGGTTCACAAGTTCTCCTTGCAGGTAGAAATAAAGGAGTTGGTTTTATCAAGGATCCAGAGACAATAAGGCAGGCCTACACAACATATGGCCTACATACCACGTATAGCCCACACGTTGCTTGTAGCCCACTAAAGGATTTCAGATGGTCTCCAAAAAATGGAGAATGTAAAACAGGCCTGCACAATGTACAATCCATGGGCCACTTTGATGGGCTACAAGCAGCCTATATGTTGTGCAGACCTGCAATAAGGAATAATATTTATGGGACATCTGGTCACATCACCTTGCAGTGATCAACAATGAGCATAACTGAAAACATGACCAGGAAGTACAATACCTGATACAGAAGATGAGGAGGTAAAGAAATTACGTTAAAAAAAAAAACTTGGTAACAACTTACGAATTACACACTTACTTTGATACCTAATGCCTTTGACACCATGATGAGCGATTGGGAAGATGACAAAAAGGTGTTGGAAAATATAACTCAGAATAAAAAAACAAAAAGAAGAGAACAAAGGACTGTAGATGACCTAGAAGCCACATGCCTATATACCATGAATACTTTATTAAAGAAGATACCTGGGTGAGATGTATAATGTACTGTAAATTAATCAGAACATGAAACCATGTCTTAAGGGGCAGGAGAGAACTGCTTCCCAACATGGGAGTCAGCTTGAAATACTTTATATTCAGTCAGATTACTGACTTATTAGAATAAGGTTTGAAATCAACACCAACTTATAAAAATAAAAGTAGGAATTATTTTGCCAGCCCAACCTATATCAACAAATTGAAAAAATGAGAAATGGATACAGGATCCGACAGTGACATAGATTATCACTATTAAGTTTAATCAACGTAAAACAATCACCAAAGCAAGGAGCATAAAAGAGCCTAGAAATTCAATTCAATAAGTATTTAGTAAATACCTACTATGTTCAGGCGCTGTTCTAGGTGGGCAATGAGAATACAAAGACAAAATCAAAAACAGCCCCTAACCTCCAGGAGCTCCTACTCTACTGGATACTGCCTCAGACAGCAAACACTTTACTTCTTTGTCAAGTGGAGAGATTATGGAAACCAAAGACAATAGTAATTTACAGTATAAACATATTTGCAAAATCTTAAGGAGGATGATGAAGATCATAAACAATGTTGCCTTATAAAATAGTAAAAAGTAGCATTCAAAAAACACGAAGAATAAAAGAGGTACCCGCTGGAAACAATGCAATTTTTACGACACCAAGGGTTTAAAGCACAAACTCTCTTAAAGAGAGAACAATACCTAACAACTGGAAAAAAATAAACAAGTTACTACCAAAGGGGGGGGGGAGAATATGAGCATAACAATAACAACTTTCTGATCTCTAAAAAAATTGCTTAAAATAATTTACACATGTATCAAAGACATCTTTGAAAATTTTTTTAGAGGTATACAGGAAGGCTTTTGCAAATGATATTCTACAGTAGATTATATCTTTACAGCCTCAAAACTGTGTGCCACACCAGACCCCAAAGGGCTTATTAACTGCCAATTATAAAAAAAAAAAGAACTCAGAAGAGCCAGAAAGCTGTCTTCCAATAGCATTTCATTTAGGAGCAGCAAAGTAGTGCAGGGGATAGAAGAGTACCAAGTCCTGAGTCAGGAAGACCTGAGTTCAAATCCAGCTCCAGATACTTACTAGTTGTGCGACTCTGAGTAAGTCACTTAACCTCTATACCTCAGTAAGGATTAAATGGGATAAAAATTGTAAAGCAACTAGCATAGAACCTAGCACATAGTAAGTGCAACATAAATGGTAGCTATTATTAGCTATTATTTCTCCTACTCATATCATACAATATTCCTTGATACAAAAACAAAAATAACTGTCAGACAATCCAGATTACCGGCATCAAGTAAGACACATAATGGAGACATATGCTCTCCAAAGATGTATGCCATTGTCAGAGGAAGAGGGATTCTCAATAGAGAGCGCAGTCCTCCAGACAACTCAATTTGCAGATGATTCAGTAATCATTCTCAAGAATTCAGTCACTACTTACACAGTTCAACTCTTCATCCACAAAAACCAAATCAATGAAGACTGCTGGTTATCCAGACTAAAATGTAGGGAGATGGACAGCTCATAGACCTGGCCGACCAGTAACAATATCTAGGTCAGCAATAGTAGATGAATAATAAGCTGGGTCCAGAAATGATTAAAAGGAAAACAGTGAGCTACACTGCATTGGAAATTGAAACAGCACTTTCAATTACCCCTCTGTAAGTTTCTCCATGAAACAAAATTCCACCTTTTTAAAGGATATTCTGGTTTTGCTGTTATATAGCTGTGAATCATGGAATACTACATTCTTCACAGAAATCTAACAGGAGTATCACCTAAAGAATACTGGAGAGGTATATGGTGGGCCCTGAGCACACAACATGGTATAAAATCTATCACCCAAGAGAAGTATGACTACAAAAGAAGACAGGCTAGTCACAGAGATAAAAGACAACCTACATGCTGAACCATGTACATCAAGCTAGAGGAAAGCTGCTATCCTACTGGAAGGACTTCCTAGTAAAGGAGATACGGACAAGAGTTATATAGGATGGAAAAACTTTGGGTGGGCTAGTACATGGAAAGTACTGAATAAATGTTTTCTGATTGATATTATAGATCCACTGAAGTAGTAAAGTGTCAACACACAATACTATGCTTCAGCAAATTGCAAATCCCTTCCAGGTGGACAATAATTCTGTTGAATTTTCCTACTTTTTAAATAAATAATAAGATAAATAATGATACTTTTTTTAAATAAAAGTAACCAAAATCTGAATATCCCATAAATAACTTCTTATGGGTTTAACTTTGCTACTGTAATTTTGTATCCATCGTTGCCCTCAATATATGACAAAACTTAAATTGTTGCAAAAGGCTCTCAAATGTTTATTACATGAAAGGCACTGTGCTAGGCACAGAGGATACAAGGACAAACATGAAACAGTCCCAGTCCTCAAGTTTATTTTCTAATGAGGGGGAGACAACATGCACACAGAGAAGTCAAAATAATATAATCTAAAGATCCTAGGATCAGATCTAGAGGCAGAGGGATCATAAAGGTCACCTAGCCCAATCCATTCATTTTGTAGACAAGAAAAAAAGAATAACAAGTGGGATAGTTAAGAAAGAATTTGAGTAAGAGTCAAGCTAAGCCTTGAAAAAAGCTAAAGATTCTAAGATGCAAAAGTGAAAAGGGAATGAAACCCAAGTCTGCAGAACAGTTTATCTAAAGGCACAGAAATGAGACATAAAATGAGTAGATTAAAAAATAGTTGAGGGGCTAGCTAGTAGCTCAATTTGACTGAAATGGAGAGTGAAGAAAGAGGAATAATATGAAATAGTCCAGGAATATACATTTAAGCTAGATTGTAAAGGGCTTTAAATGTTAAGGCTAAAGAGTCTATATTTTATCTTAAAGGTAGCAGGGAACTACCAAAGTATTTGGACAGTAAAGTTATATGATGAAGACCTCTGCTTTACAAGATTATTTTAGCATATATGCAAAAGAGGGATTAGAATGAGGATGGACTAGAAGGAAAGAGACGAATTAAAAGATTAACATTATAGTCCAGGTGAGAGATGATAAGGGCCTGAACTAGGGTAGTGGGTATGTAAATGAAAAGAAAGGAATGAAATCAAGAAATATTATTGTGGGGGGGGGGAGGTGCCAGGGGAGTAAAGAACACATTTAGCAACTAACTGAACAGATGGAGCAAAAGAAATGGAAGAATCAAGGTTGAATCCAACACTAAGATGTGGGTTACTGGTAGGATCATGGTTCCCAGAACAGAAACAGAAAAAAAAATTGGAGGGATGGATCTAGAAGAAACGGTTAAGTTCTATATTAAGCATGTTGAGTTCAGGGTGCCAACTGGACATTTTTCTTCCCAGAATTATAGTGAAAGAAGCAATCTAAAGAAAACTAAAATTAATTCTTTTCAATTCTTTTATAGAGGCTGGAGTAAAAGAGGGGAAACAGGAAATATATAGCAGCTTTCCATTTTTAGAAAAGGGTACAACAAGAATGTTAAGAAAAAACTAAACGATAAGAAGGCAACATGGTACAACATAAAGAGTGCTAGACTTGGGGTAAGAAAGTCTTCAATTAAAATCCTACCTGTGATGTTTCCTTGCTGTGTGACATTATCAAGTCACTTCACCTCTCTGAGTCTCAGTTTCCTCATTTGTAAAACTGGGATAACAATAATAATACTATAAGCCTCTCAGAGTTATTGTGGGGAAAAAACACTTTCTTAAAGTTCTCTATAAAGGGAGTATTTTTAAAATACCTTACTAGCACATGATGCACCATAAAGAATCTTTGAGCTTTAGGACACCTGAGTTTGTGTCACAGCTCTGCCACTAAATAGCTATGTGACTTTCAAAAGGCTGTGACTTCACCTCAACTCATTTGTAAAGTCAAGAATGTTCAATTAGAGACGTCATAGGGCCCTCCTAGGTCTAAAAGACTAAGGGTCTAAGTCTAGAAAGAAGATATACCAAGGATGAAAAATCTCAGAAAAATAAATTCTCTGGCAGATTCCTCCACAAGAGGAAAAAAAGCTTCAGAGAAGGAAAGAGGCATTTTACTATAAATACTGAGAGCATGACAGGTCTTTATGGATAGAAAGGGAATAAGAGAGTCAGAAATCCCACTGGGTCACATACTCTAAGGAAGTTAGGAACAAATCAGTCAAAATTAAACAGCACTTTATGTGGCAGAAAGACTGGAAACAATGTAAATACTCACGGATTGGTGAATGACTAAACAAGTCATAGAATATTATTAGGCTATAAGAAGCAACAAATATGAAGAATTCAAAGAAGCACAGAAAGACAAATGGGAACTAATCGAAGACAATACTCACACCACTGATACACAGTGACCACCAGGGTATAAATGACACAGAATGATGACAAAGATGTATATGAAAAGAGAAAGACTAAGAAACTCAATACGGAATAATTACCATGACCAAATCTGGTCCCAGAGAAGAGCTGAGAACATGTACATCCAACTCCTTCTTACAGTGTGAAACAGTGTCCAATATGATTAATGTGCTGACTGGTTTTGCTAGACTGCTTTTTCTTCTCTCTTTAAATACTTGATTGAAAGGATGGATCACTGAGTAGGATGGAGGAATGTATTCAGAAATGAAGGTCATGTAAAAGCAAAAGCTCAATAAAAATAATATTTTTTAAGGAAATAACTGGCAAACTGAATGAATGATTTACATTTGACTTTGGGAAAACTCTACTCCCAAATCATTTGCTCAGACAGCCAGGCCTAAATTGGTGTAGATCATTCTATATATATTTGTTTATCAGAATGCAGGTTATATTCCTCAGATAAAAAAATATGTCCTTAAGGACAGGGATTGTTTAATTTTGTCTTTGTATTCTTGGCACATAGCAGAGTACCTTGCATGTCACAGGTTTTTAATTGGAAAACAACAACAAAAAAGACTTGGACAATTTAAGAAAGAAAGAGCAATATGCAGATGAATTCAAGACATGGCATCTGTCTTGGTTAAGATCCATTAGCTAACTTATTTTTACATTTATTCCCATTTAAAAAGTGACAATGACATTTCCTATAGTTAAAGCAATTGTTGTTAATTACTTCATTAAAGAGTAATACCTGACAGAAGAAAATTCAGAAGTAGACAGACAAGCAGGGAAATATTGATACTCTCATGTTATATTTTACATATACTTTTTTAAGCATTTTTTTTACATTATATTATTTTAAAATACAATCCTCTGTTTTCAGTCATATATATATGTATATACATATATATATATATACATGAAATGCTCATGTTTCTTGATGTTTAAGTTTAGTTTTTAAAAAATTTTTTTAAAAGAGCAATACCTGCTTTGTTTCTTGGGCAGTTCTTAAGTCTAGAACAATGTACCCAATGGATTCTTTAGCTGTAGATAAAGAATCCACAGCAAAACACTGGAGCTTGATAGGTGTGCGCTGCAACCTAAAACACATAACAGATTTGTATAAAAAATTAAACAAAGTTACAAATTGCTGGTTAACATTCATTATGCTTCCACAACATAAAAGGCTATAAAACATCCACTTGTCTACTCCCCAAATAAATTACCATTTCTTATTAGCTATATCAAATAAATAAAATCCTCATTACTGTCTATATACTTTTTGGGGATAAGGATGACAAATTCTGTTTCAATACATCATTTGAAACTCACAATGTACTTGTGAATACTCACAATGAAACTTCAAAATGTACAATCTAAGCAAAAAGTCTTCACTTGCAGAGCTGTACTAATTTTTCTATTATTCTTTTGGTTTGTTTTTATCACTTTCTACAGGTCTTTGCATAGTTCTTTGAATTTTTCCTGTTTGTTATTTCCATTAGAACAATAATTATCTGTAACAATCACATACCACAATTCATTCAATCATTCCTCAATTGTTAGTCAGTTTATTTCTAAATTTTTGCTATTACAAATAGTGGTTCTATGAATATTTTCATACAAATAAGGTATTTTTCTTTTTTTCCACCCTTAACAAGAATTTGGGTGTTAATAAACTCAACAGTGGGATCTCTGAGTCAAGAGGTATACAGAATTTTATAATTTTTCTTACATAAATTCAAAATGCATTCCCAAGATGGTTGACAAGTTCACAGATCCAGAAAACATTGTTTGAACCCAGCCAACAAGAACTATATGCAATAACTGTTTGGTTAGGTAGTGATCACTGCCTAAATGTGAACTTTCTTATAACACTGAAAGTGATAACTAACTTGCTAGCCAGCATACCTAAGGTGGATTAAATAAAAGCCCTAGTTGGCTTGCTGAAGTCTATATTCAGATCGAAGCATCGATGCTACATGTTTCCAGTAAAGGCAGTCCCATCTCAGGGAGCTGTCTAAGGCTTCCCCTGGCAACTAGGGCAATAAGCTTCCCCATTTAACCTTTAACACTTTTGATAGCTATTTTTGCTATGAATTTGTGGATCTCATGTACTGATGCTCTTCAATTAAAACTCAAGCTCTTCATGAATAACTACCTCTTTTTCATTGAGTGGATATGTCTTCCCTATTCAGTATTTCCTTAAGTGATATTTTCTATCTGTGCTGGTCAGTATTTTTCCACTGAGGTAAGAGTTGTCTATCCATTCTCCACACATGTCCAGTTGCGCAAAGTTGCAATGAACATCATTACAATGCTTAGAGATTAGCTATGCTCTAAAATCAGACTGTTGGTAATCCTATTTTGCCATTTTATGTTAGTTATAGTTGCTAGATGGTTATCTTCACAGAATTTCTGTGTAGGAAAGGACCTCAGTGGCCAATTAATACTCTTAGTCCTGTCCTCTGGGGCCAGAAAAAGCGCAATTCCTCATCCATACACAGTCTTTCAAATACTTTAATTTAATCATCACTGAGGCTCTTCTCCAGGTTAAACATACCATATTCCTTCAAATGACCCTCATATGGCATAAACTCAAGGTCCTTCACTACTATGATTGCCCTCATCTGGATGCTTTTTCTTTCCCAAAATGTGCCCAGAACTGAACATAACACTCCAGAAGTGAAGAAGGGCAGAATATAAAAGGACTATCACCTCTTTGTTCTTAAAACCATACAAATTGTTGGATATGACAACTAAAGCAATGTGTTTTTTTCTAGTTGCAAAGAACATCAGGGGAAGAAAAACTATATATCAATCAACCAAAATGAACTGATTAAGCACTACATGCTAAGTAAATACAAATTAAAAGCTAAAATAGCTTTTGTCCTGAAGGAGCTCACAGGTGAGTCAATACGTACATAAATAGGTATATACAAGAGTGGATAGAAAATAGCCTTGGTAGGGAAGGCACAAGAAGCTGGGGAGACTAAGAACAGCCTCCTGCACAAGGTGGCATTTGAGTTGAGTCCTGAAACAATTCAGGGTTTCTAAGAGGTGAAGGTGAAGAAGGGCATTCTAGCACAAAAAGTTGGGAGATGGAGCATTGTTTGTGGGAGAAACATCAAATTGATTGGACTACGGATAATGTTTTTAAAAGACTATAAAAATAGAAAAGGATCAGGTTGCAAAGTAAACAGAGGAGTTTATTTTTGATCTTAGAAGTAATAGGGAACCAATGGAGTTGACTGATCAGGAAAGAAGGGGTAGGAGGTGATGACATGGGCAGACATGCTTTAAGAAAATACTTTTGTAGCTGTTTGGAGAGAAATGAGGCAGGGAAACTAATTAGGGGGCTACTGTAACAGTCCAGGAAAGATACAGTGAAAGCATGAATTAGGTCAAGGGTTGTGTGAGTGGAGAGAATGGGATAATCTAAGAGATTTTGTGGAAAAACAAAAGACTTGGCAACTGCTTGGACATCTGTATATTTCACTAGGTTATTAATTTAGAATTTATTGTGGGATAGGGTATAAGGTAATAATCAAAACCTATTTCCCAACAGCCTACTTTCCAAAGGACTCTCTCTTACCTATATTTCATAAACTGTTTTCAAAGACAGAAAGAAAATATTCTGTGCTTTACTGCTGCTAAACTAATGAAGGATAAAGCAGAAAAGGTATTGGGTTCTGCCTGCTTATGTGACTTTGGGTAGGTCCTTTAACCACCCTAGAAATCAGTCTCTTTATCTGTAAAAATGAGGGGTTGCCCAGATGGCCTCTAAGGCTTTTTCTGAGTTTAAATCTATAATCCCAAGATGCTTTGAAATATAAACCAACATTACTGATGCATGCCAATAAAAAAAATTAACTACAACACTAACACAGACTAACGTAACACATCCAAAAAATTATTCATTACTGACCAAGCTGAATTTTAATATAATGAATGCAAAGATGATTCAACAATAAAATTCTTGGTGTAGTCATGTTAGTAACAAAAACAATTAAAAACATATGATTATATAAATGGATATAAAAAAGTCTTTTCTAAGATAATTTTGTTAAAAGTTCTAAAAAGCACAGGAATAAAAAGACTTTTCCTTAATTTAAATGATGAACTTCTGTTGCCATGAGCAAAGCATTAGTTAGAATGGAAAATCACTAGTTTAGTTTTTCCAGTGATAACAAGAGTGAAACAAGAGTAAGCAGTATAACCATTATCAGCTGACATGGCACTGGAAATACTAGTCATAACAATAAGTCAAGGAAAAAAAATTAGGAAATAAGCATTAGAAAAAAGAGGCACAATTATCTTGAGTTTGCAGGCAATATAATAGCTTGCTTAAATAAACTTAGAGAATCAACAATAAAAATCGCAAGACAATTGCTGCAACAAGGAAGCAAGGTGTAAAATAAATTCACAGAAATCACCGGTATTTCCATATATTATTAACAAAACCCAAGAAGAGAAAGAGCAATTCCATTTAAAATACCAACAAAATGAACTGAATA
Organism: Vombatus ursinus; assembly: GCF_900497805.2. Lineage (NCBI taxonomy): Eukaryota > Metazoa > Chordata > Mammalia > Diprotodontia > Vombatidae > Vombatus > Vombatus ursinus. Next base: position 34,524,247 of record NW_020954585.1, read on the forward strand.
CCTGGGAGTTCAACTATCCAAGACACACAAATGCATTTAAAACATTTGTTTAAATACAATTACCTGCAAAGAAATCAAAGCAGGTAAAAGTTGAAAAATATTCTTGTTCATGGCAATACAATAAAAATGATACCCAAATTAATCTAGAGAGCTAATATTATGTCAAATTAGAAAGGAGAATGCTTTACAGAATTAGACAGATAATAATATAGAACAAATGATTAAGAATATGTAGGGAAATAATTTTAAAAGAAGAAAGGTGATTTGGCATTACTAGATCTCAAGGTACATTAAAAACCATTAATTATAAAAATTATCCAAACTGAATACAAAATAGAAAAGTGCAGTGGAATAATCAAAAGAAAATGTACACAGCAGTATAGTCTTTGAGAATCCGAGGACACAAAGTAATGTGGAAAGAAAGTTTTATTTAGTTAAAAATATTTTAACTGCTTGTGCTAATAAACGAAGATGACAGACAGAGTATATAGTATGGAAAACAGCTACTAATCAAGTTTGGCTCAAGATAGAGTTTGTGAAGGGAAAAGGTATGAAATATGGCTAGAGAGTAGGTGGCAGCCATAATGTACAGGTCTTTAAATACCAGGCTAATAAGTTTGTATTTTATCCTATATGCAGTGAAGAGCTACAGACAGGGGTATGCAGGTAAATCTTTAACAACAAGCTATCCCAAGGGGGAAAAAATGTGTATGTCATACTTTTAAATTTAATCTGCATTATTAACATTTTCTCCACCACCTTCTTAAATCTAGAGCAGACAATTAACAATAAATCAAGCCCTGTTTTCTGAGGTGAAAACGCTGAGACTGAACATTTAAGTCAGCTTTGTAAAGATTAGTTAACTCCTGCACACCAAGGGCTCCGTATGGACAGTTTTTGAATACTCGAATGAGTTGGTCAGACCCATCAGGTCATCTTGGCAGATGTGGCACAGTTGATCAACTGGAGAAGGCAGAGACTGGAAGCAATCATCTGGCTCAATAATTATGACTATTTTACCTTTCTTTGTAATAATTGGACCTAAGATTTTTTTCTAATCCTCTGATATCCTTCCCTCTTTGAGAGTTATCTTAAGACTCAGTCCCTCAGCATACACAAAATTCTATTACTGTCAATGTCCATACTTGGTTTTATTTAGCTATGCTTCCTGTATTTGTTATCCTTAGTGTAATTTCTGTTTCTTCATGCAGCATATCAGGTGCTACGATATCAGAATCCAAATATATTGTCAATAAAGTGAAAAAAGAATAAATTAGAAACTTTTATAAATATATTGATTCCATTTTATTTGCTCCTTGTTCTTCTAGTTTCACTCTTCTATGTGTCTTTGGGATGATTTGGTTAATTTAGGTCTCTTGCTAAACTTTTTGTAAATGTGTTTTTCCTCTACTGCTTCTTGATTTTTTTATGAGTACATACTTTCACCAATCCTCTTCTATAAGATTTATAAATGAATTTACATTCTAAACCCATCCTACCCTTCACAGCCACATCTCTCTACTTCCCAAGAACATCAGGTTTGCTAGTGAGTTCTAGGTTCCACTGGGACTTCTGTGCTTCAGTGACTGATTTACATTGGTTAAACTTCCTTTTTAAAGTGTTTTGTCTGTTTTTTACTCATTCTCCTTTCTCCACTTTTTTCCTTCCTTTTGTTTAAGAGTTTAAGTTGGATTTGTCTCAAATGGGTGCCCATATAGTCTCATTTAGAAAGTTCTATTTTTCAGGCTGGCATGATGCTGATTGGTATCACTAGGCATACAGACAGCTGATTTGGAAATTCCCCACATTAATAATCAGTTATTTTCCTATCTGTTAAATTATAACAAATTTGATGATTTATAATGTTGTTTGATACTTGCCATGCCCAGTGTCTTACGATTAACAGGTATATCTTCTTTGTAGGCTGCAAGTCTTTGCTCTCTCATTTCTTGCACCTAGAATATTTTTCCAATTTGTTTTTCTTGGCCATCCTCCCCTCTTCTCACTTCTGCACTTAAGTCACCTACTTTCAAAGTATATGATGCTACAATTTGGGAATTCTTATCAATTTTTCATAGGATTACTCTACTTTGCATTCTTTGCAAGACATGTCAGTACATCAGATGCAATTATGTTCATTATGGCCATAGGTGAAGAGGAATCAAAATAAATTTCATGTGAAGATGATGTACTAATTTACTTAGAAATTCTAGTAAAAATTTTTTAGCCAATAGCTTCATTAAGGATTAGGATATAAAAAAAATCCACAAATATAATAAGTGTTATGTAATACTAACAAAACCCAGTGAGAGGGAAAGCAGAAAGCATTCCATTTAATATAACAACAAAATGCATTAAATATGTGGAGTAACATACATTGAAATGGAACTATGGGAGGCAGGTAGGTGGTACAGTGGATAGAGCACTAGCCCTGGAGTCAGGAGGACTTGAGTTAAAAATCCAGCCTCAGACACATAACACTTACTAACTGTGTGACCTGGGCAAGTCACTTAACCCCTACTGCCTTGCAAAAAAAAATAAAAATAGAACTATGAAAATATTTTCAGAGAAATGCCTAAATAAGTAGATAAGATACTCAGTATTCGTGGCTACATGGTACAGTAGCATCTTAACAATGATGTGGCAACTAAAATACACTGATTAATAGCTTTACCAGTCAAATTACCAAGAAAATACTTTATAAAATAAACCAAAATAAGAATCACATTCATATGGTAGAACAAGAATATCTAGACAAGTGATTTTTTTTGAAAAGCAGCAATAAGACATCTTTGAGGTATTGCATTAAAAATTGTATTACAAAATAGATCAGTGGAATAGATCAGATAAATAAGAACTAGAAAGAAACTCATGTAATAGCATATATGTTAAATAAGCTCAGGCACATAAGCTACCAGGGAAGAGACTCTTTCTCTGTGAGGAGCTCCTGGAAAACAATTTGATAGACTTAACATAACACCTTATATCCATACCAGTCAGTTCAAAATGAGAGAAAAAGAGAAGGTTATAACTTACACAACTGTGAATTTGGTAATAATTTATAATTGATCATCATCTACAAAACTTAAAGTGTGTCATGCTCATTGTTTTGCCTAGAGAGCTGGTTGTGAGAGATTTACCCACATACCCATCTGTAGCTCTTCACTGCTTACAGGATAATATATAAACTCATTAGCCACACTGCAATCAACCTCCTACTTTTCAGTCATATTTCATACCATTTCCCTTCACAAACTTTCTCTTCTAGCCAAACTGGACTACTAGCTGCTTTCCAAATTATATACTGTCTCTCATTTGCATGCATTAGCAGAAGTAGTTCCTAAAGCCTAGAATGTATTCCCTCCTCCTCCTCCTCTGCCTGTCAGAATCCCTGTCTTCTTTCAAAGCTTAACTCAAGTGTTATATCCTCAGTGAAGTGTTCTCTGATATTCCCCTCAATATTAAGTATCTCTCTTTTCTCAATTTTCCTCTCTTCAATTTATTTTTGCATATATATAGTGTTCCCTCCTCCTCCTCCCAAGAGAATGCCAGTCCAGCAGGTGCCTTGTACACAGTAAGTGGTCAATTGCTTGATGAAATGAATTTTTGATGAATTTAACAGTGCACTGTTAAGAGTCACTTAGAATATTAACAAGGGTTATTTTCTTTTTCATTTCAGCACATTTTTCCTTGAAAAACATGGTAATTGGGCCATTCAATGCACACACATTTAATAATGAAAGTGTTTCAGTATCTATGTTGCCTTTAATTATAATTTCCCTGCTTTACTTTCTCAATCATATCTTTTTATCTGAAATCAAAATGTAAACTCCTGCTTTTTTCAACTTTCTTTTCATTAGCACAAACAAGGTATCAAAGTTGTTTTTGTTTTTAACAGTCCAAACTTATAGTCTGTTCTCATACATAGAATGCTGCCCCCACCCCCACTAGACAGAAAGTTTGTTTGTTACAATTCCACTCTACTCTCCCATCCATAGCAAGACAAATCGCAGGATTCTATTTTTACTGACTTTTTTTTTTAACCTTTCCCCACTTGGCTCTGAAACAACTGTGGTTGAAGAATAACCCCAATCTTATTCATTACCTTCTTTGATTAACTTCACTCTGGGTACCAATTTTCAAGAAACATTTCATTTTCTTTTCAATATAACATATTAAAACAGATATTTACATAGTTGCCATAAGCTTTACAAAGCACTTTAAATACAATTATCTAATTTGAAACTCATAGCCAACCCATGAGGGAGATAATATAGATATTACCACCATTTTACAAATGAAGAAACAGAAAAGTTAAGTGACTTATCTTCATCAAAACCAGAACTCCATGACAGTTCAAATCCTGCCTCACACTCAATAGCTTGGTCTCGGTTCCTTATCTGTAAAAGGAGGGAGTTGGATACACGGCCTCTCAGGTTCCCTTCTAGTTCTAAATCCCAGATTACTTTCTAGTTCTAAATCTATAAACTTACGATCTTCCTAACTCTACCTACTAAACCACAACTCTTTTTTTCATTTCTTATCAGATTAGTACTATGCAATTAGAATTGGTGCCTTCTGATACCTTCCCTCTGGCTGACTGAAATTCTCTGACATTAAAGTTCTATAATTTGGTGACTAATTTTCTGGATGAGTTAAGTTTGAAGCTCTCTCTGATGGCATTCTCTAGATTCTATCATATTAGAATTAGCCCCTTTACTCCCAATACTTCCAGGTAATTTTCCTAGGCAAATTCCTAAAATACAGAATTCAGACTCTTGGTATTTTTCTAGGAGATCAATAATTTTTAGTTCTTCTCACCTAGTTCTGTTGCTTTGATTTGTTGAAAACTAAAGTCTTTCATTTTGCTATTTGTAAAATTTTATTCTGATCTTCAATTTCAGCATTTTTCTCCATTCTACTTAATTCTGCTCCTTAGAAAGTTAAATGTTGCACTGAGGTTTTTCCACTGTCTTTTCTACACTATCAATTCTTATGTTCTTCTTCTTGAATTTTCTCTTCAGCAAGCTCATTTCCAATCTTATAGATGCCAGATCTTCTGTTATATCTCTTAATGCAATTCTATACCACTCTGGAGGTTGTTGTGCTAAGTCCTTTCTCTTTTCCAGAGGTACAATGCAGTTTTTTTCCCCTTCTGGAGATTTTTCCTCAGGTTTTTATATATCCTAGTACTTATCCATCATACCAGTTTATTCATTTTTTTTTTACATTCTGTGAGTTCTCCTGTGAGGATTTCTTTCCATTATCCCTTTTTTCAGCTGTTCTTTTACTTTATATGGCACTTTCGTCACAGCTTTGAAGCCGTAAAGGGAGGTTGGCTTAGTCATGACCACTTTATTCACTCATCTTTCCAGAAATATCCTATATACCTCTTTGGAAGGAAAAGGTAGCTTATAAAAAATATTCATGCCTATTTAACATTCTGCTCCCTTATTAATATATCCAGACTGAGATGGATATATTACATATAATCTGACAAAGTAATTTCCCTACTTAAATTAATTCCAATTAATCCCTACTGGCTCTAGTATAAAATGTAAACGCCTGTAATTAGATTTAAAGCTCTCCATAACCAGGCCTAAACCCAACCTCACAGAATATGATTCCACCTTTTTACACTCTGTCATTCAGAAAAACTGGCTTTGTCTTTGTTTTTTACACATGAGGTTTCATCTCCTGTCTCTGTGCCTTCACACTGGCCTTACCCATGCTAGAAGGATTCCCCTCATTACCTCCTCCTCATAGAGCCCCTCTCTTCAAGATAGAGCTCGAGCACCACTCTCTTGATCACTACTCCCCCTCCTCCAACAAATGCTAGTATCCTCCCTCCTAAATTACCCTGTACTATATAGTTATATATACACTTGCCATCTCCTCAGTTGGAATGTAAACTCCTCTAAGTAGAGATTGTTTTAACTTAGCACAGTGTTTAGTACAGAGTAAACATTTAAAGGCTTGCTGATGGATAGAAAGTAAATTAAAGGTAATCAGATAGTAACAGAGAGATAGAAGATCTGGGTATCTTTGATTCAACTACTATTTGAGTAACGTTAAACAAGTCACAACTTTCCTCAACTTCACTTTCTTGTAAGAAAAAAAAAAGAGCTTGGATTAGAATATCACTAATTTCTCTTCTAGCTCTAAAATTTTATGATTCTATGATCTAATTTTACCTAAGGCAAATCTTCATAACAATAAAAATGTCTGTTATCTTACATCTTATAGTTAATTACAAATATGATTAAGGAAGTTTAAATATTTTGCTTCTGCAGGCCTGAAGAGGAACATAAGATGAAAATGTTGAAGCAATTTTAGTTGGCTCTGAGCAATACTAGTCACCTGTGCTGATGAAGTGCTTTTCTATCTATTTCCCAAGCTAATTCAGTGGCGAATTCTGGTTGGTCAGTGTGGTCCACAGGGTCAGTAGCCAACTGTTCTCCATCAAACTTTGCTTCTACCACAAGCATATGTTTGGCACGCTTAGGAAAATGACGCCCTGCAAAAATATAGGCCTACGTATTAATTATACATGTAAAAAAAATCACATGCTAGCCAATGTTATATTTGAAGATTTAATTCAGAAAAGTAAAGATACATGAAAAAATGATGACAGTATTGAATTTTCACAAAGATGAACTTTACACTTAAAACAATTCTTTCTTCAAATAAAAGGATTAATAGATTTATTAATATGGTATAAACTGGAAGCATACATTTAAATTTGCAACAATTCTGAAAACCTTTTCAAATTAAAATTTAAGGTTCAAATTCCTTAAAAGTCTGGCTTCTATTGGTGATACAAATTAAAATTTAAAATATGAGCAGCACAATTTTACATGAAAATTAGATTAACTCTTTTCTAACAGTACCTAATACTGCAAAAAGCTAGAATAACTGGCAGAAGAATTACTTTTACCTCAATTTTCCTTCATAATTCAGGTAAAGTCGTTTTCTCCCCTAAATTTGATAAGAAATGGCAACAATATATAATCTTTTATTCTATATGAGGGACAAATGCAGACCATTACACAAAAAATATCAAAAACCAGTTAAAGAAATACTATCAATTCCTTCCTCAAATCATTTCTTTTTCTATTCTCATTGTCAGCACTCAAATTCTAAGTTTTTATTACCTCACTATTTACTATATTACTGCACCAGCCTTCTAGCTGTAGCCTGGCTAATTTTCCTAAAACATCACTTTCATCATGGCATTCCCTTGCTCAAGAACTTAGAAAAGCCTATTTTCCCACTGCAACAAATTTAATTTTTCCAGTTTTCAGAGCCCTACATAATCTGGTTCTATGCTATCAATTCAAACACTTCCATTACTCCAAAATGTTCACCCTCTGCTCTAATGAAGGCAGACCCCTTACTGTCCCAGGAGGATACCACGGTCACTGCAACTTTTGATAATGTAGCCTTGCTGCCCTGTCCTCCTCTCACCTGTCTACTTAGCCATACACTACCTTATTTACTGTCTAACTCAAATCCAACTTTGTACATTAATCATTTCCTGACTGATGCAGACATCACATCTCAAACATCTCAGACATCTCATCTAAATACTACTACCTACTTAGTCACTTCAGACACTTTGAAATCAAACTCATAGAAAAAACTGCCTCCATTTCCTCATGTTCCTTTCAAAAAGGCATTTTCAATCAGTCAGTCAATATTTATTAAGCACCTATTAGGTGACAGGTACTATGCCAAGCACTAGAGATACAAAACAAGGCAAAAGCTATTCCCTGTCCTCAAAGAGCTTACAATCTAATGGGGAAAACAACATGTAAACAAATAGATACAAAGCAAGCTATATGCAAGATAAATAGGAAATAATTAGGGGGAGAAGACATTAGAATTAAAAGGGGTTGGGGATGGCTTCCGAGAGAAAGTGGGATTTTAACTGGGACTTAAAGGAAGCCAGGGAAAAGTCAGTAGTAGAAGGGAAGGAGGGAGCCCAGGAATGGGGGAAAATCAGAGAAAATGCCAGAAGCCTAGTGTCTTATTTTTGGAACAGTCAGGAAGCCAGTGTCACTATACTGGGTTAAAGAGTATGGATCAAGGAATAAGGTGTAAGAAGACTAGAAAGAAAAGAGGAACTAGGTTATGAAGGGCTTGGAATGCAAACAGAGCATTTTTTACGTGTGTGTGTGTGTGTGTGTGTGTGTGTGTGTGTGTGTGTGTGTGACATGATCCAGAAAATATCTTTAATGGTTGAAAGGAAGATGGATTGGAATGGGGAAGAGACTTGAGGCAAGCCAATTCACAAGCTAATTATTGCATAATCCCAGCACAAGGTGATGGGCCTACCCCAGAGTGGTGGCAGTGTCACAAATGAGAAGGTTCCAGTGAGGTTGCACAGGTGAGGAGTTGAGGATAACTCCTACTTTGCAAGCCTGAATGATGACCTGTGTTTTGCCTCTTCATCTGACTACCAGCTGAAACCTTTCCTATGTATTGTCTCCCCATTAGAATGTGAAATCCTTGAGATCAGGAACTGTCTTACTTTTCTATTTGTATTTCTAATGCTTAGCATAGAGCTTTAAATATGGTTGAGTTTTCAATAAATGCTGTTCTCATTCATTCATTCATTCATTCATTCAATCAAGTTTCCTGACTTGCCTGAAACTCTTCTCTACAAGGCAACACACCAGCTTTAAACTGCTAAATATCTAATGCCCTTTTCTCAGCTCTCATATCTTTAATGAGCTCTCTGCAGCTTTCAACACTATCCAAAAATACTTTCCAATGGGCATTCTTTCCTGGACTGAGTTCTGTTAAATTGCTCTTCATTCTCCTCCTGACTACTCCTTTGTTGAAACATTCTCCTGGTTCCATCCACTAAATATTATGTCTTTTAAGACTCTGTCTTGGGTCCATCTCTCTTTGATTTCTATACTCTTACTTGATCTCATGTATCATCTCTCTACAGATAAAAATACAGATACCCAGCTATTTTTCTCTTAAACTCCAATAACATATTACTCATACCAGATGTCTGCTCGATATCTATATCTACATTTTAATCATCATCTCCAACTCAAAAAAGCCAGAATAAAAATTATTCCCCAAACAACCCCATCGACCAAACTTCTCCATTTCTGTTGACAGCACCACAACATTTCTAGTCAACCTTGTTGGTTTCCATATCTGGGTCAACCTTGATTCTTACTTCTTCCACCCCCTTATCCAATCACTGTTGATTTCATTTGTACAGCCTCTACTGTAGGTCAGACTTTCATCACAATTTAGGCTCTCATCATCTCTCACGTACATGACGGTAATAGTATAACTAGTATCCTTGCCTAGGGTTTCTTCCTTCACTAAACCATCTTCCATAGTTACCAAACTGATATTCCTAAAGCAGTTTGCACCACATCACACACCCCAACACATTCAAAATTCTTCAAAAGATCCCTATTATCTCTACTGTAAAATAAAAGATCTTCAAACAGGTATTTGAAGTCCTTCACAATGTACCTACCTTTCCAGTTTTATTTCACATAACTCTCTATTATGTACTCTATTACAAACTAGTATGCTAGCCATTTCCTGTACATGACATTCTATCTCTGTCAACTGGTACCCTAAGGTTAGAAGTCCATATCTACAGCTCTCTATCTCCTACAGTTTGGCAAAGCAATGAGCAATGAAAATATTTACTGGCTGGTTGGTTCAAGTGATGAAAATAATTTGCAAAAGGTATATCTTATAACTTTATATAATTAATTCCCTCTTTTTTATATGGTTAAGATTATCCATGATCTAATTCTCTGTAATTGGATATTGGTCTTTTCCTTCAAATTTTCCTTGACTTGAAATGCTTGTTTCCGTTTTCTTCTCCAGAAACATGGGTTTCAGTACCTTCACTCATTTTTAAAATTTCTACATAGCATTCATATCTTACCAAAAAAATCAAGCATGTAAAAAAAAATTTTTAAATCTACCAAGTATCCATCTAGTTTGGAAAAGAGGAGGGTCCCATCATTAACTGTTCAAACTGCCCAGCAAAATCTACATTTTGCAATACCTAACACATACAGTGCTGGAGGGAAGTTGAAGAAAATGAACCTTTAAAGGTCCACTGTTAACAGAAACTAAAGTGCACAAATACGCTGTCCTTTAAATATTAAAACACTAGCTACTACTGATTAAAAAACCTCTTTAGTGGAAGCTAGATGGCACAATGGATAGAACACCGAATCTAGAGTCAGGAACATCTGAGAAAGCTTTTCCTCCACCCCTCTAAATTCTAGTGTCTTCCCTAGTTGATTATTTCCAATTTATCTTCTATATAGCCTGTTTGTACACAGAGGTTTGTCTGCTATCACTTTGAGGGTGGGGCCTGCCTTTTTACATTTCTTGGTATTCCCAGAATTTAGCACGGTCAAGTACATTGTAGGTGCTTAATAAATGTTCATTGACAGTTCAGATCCAGCCACAGATACTTGCTACATGCAAGTCACTTAAGCTCTTTCTGCCACAATTTCCCTCATTAGTAAAACGGGGATAATAATAGCACCTGCTTCCCCAGGGTTGTTTGTCAGGATCAAATGAGATCACATTTGCAAAGAGCTTTGCACACCCTGAAGAGCTAGCTCTTATTATTATTATTACCACCAGATGTCCTGGGGATTACATTTCACACAGAACCGTAATGCCTAGAGTTTATCAGAACCCTGGGGACAGGGTTCTAATCGCTGGTTTCAAAGTTTCTAAACTTTGAAGAAGACTGTGCAGAGTATAACCTCGATCTTTCAAACACACACATTCACCCAGAGTCCCACACTGTTCCTTTATAATTTAAAGAGCAGCACAGGCAAAGGGGGTACCAGGCTCTCCCGGGGGGGGGGAAGGGAGGGGGAGGGGAGGGCCTGTCACCCCCTCCCTCCCAGCCAGCTGTCCTAGTAACAAAAGGGGGTGGGAGTGGGGGTGGGGAAGGCTCGCTCACCTTCCAGGATGGAGACCACGATCAACAGCTGGTCCGACTTGGAGACCATTTCTGCTGCTTGTTCCAGGAGGGAGACAAGGCTGCTGAATGAGAACAGGCCCTGATCGGGGGACCCCGGCTACACTCGGACCCCAGCCCCGAGGGCAGCCCTCCCCGGGGGACCCCCCGGCCGCGGCCCGCCTCCCGCAGCACCGCCCGCTCCCGGCGGCTCGGCCGTTGCCGCCGCTCGGCTCCTCCGCCTCCTCCGCGGCCCCGAGCTCCGGTGCTTTCGCTCGTCCCCTCCGCTGCTCCGAGGATGCTACGGTGACGGCGGCCTCCGCCGGCCAGGCCAGTTAAGGGAGCGAAGCGGCGCCGGCCGGGCCGGGCGGGGCCTTCGGCCGCTGGCGTGCCCGCTTTTCAAACCTCCCGGCAGGAGTCCCGCCGTCTGTCCCGCCGTATCCTCCGCCGTAGCCGCTTCTCTTCCGCCTAGCAACCCGGCCGCTGGGCCTAGCGTCTCAAGGGGGAAGCTGGAGGACAAAAGGCGATAGAGATGAGCTCAGCGAGGTCTAGAGCGCCACGGCCCCCGCCTTACGGACCGCTTTTTTCATTTGACCGTAGTCCCGGACAACGCGGGGAGGAGGAACGGAGGGAGAAAATGGGTAGTGGTTATTTCGCAGCTCCCCCTTGCAGTGAGCCGGGGAACCGCGGCCGATGTGACCGCTGCCTGTTTGCGCAGGCGCGCTGACGAAATCCCGCCGTCAAAAGGTCTTTTTCAGTTTCTGCTCTGGGAGTTTGTTGTTTTCTTCAACCCATATGAGTCTCAGTGCGGCTTGGGAGGAGGTAAAGAAACTCTCTTTAAAAGAAATTATAAACTATGCATATGGAAAAGTCCCATGAAATAAAATAGAAAATTGCAAGGTCTCCAAACCAACGTTGCACACAGTCCTTAGGACCGTTTTATTAATAAGGGCAATAAGTTCCTAAATTTAAAGCTTGAAGGGATTTTAGGGGACGTGGAGTTCTACCGCCCCTCGGTTTACAGATGGAGAATCGGAAGCACAGAGAAGCTAAATGACATGCCCAGGATCACACAGCTATTAATCGTTCGGGCAAGATTGTGGACACGGATCTTTGCATCCAGATTCACTGGCCTTCTGACTTCGCCCAGGGGACACTCCGCTTCCGGGCTCGGGGCATTTTCTCTGGCTGTCTCAGGCTTGGAAAGCTCCCCCTCCTCCCCTCCGACTCTTGCCCTCCAGGGCTTCCTTTAAGTCCCAATGAAAATCCCATCTTTTACTGGAAGCTTTCCCCAACCGCTCTTAATTATAGTGCCTTCCCTCTGTTGATCCTGTCTGTACGTGGCTTGCTTTGATCTATTTGTGTATCTCCTCCCTTAGATTGTAAGGTCCTTGAGAGTCGAGACTGCTTTTTACCTCTTTTTGTAAACCCAGTGTTTAATACAAGCCATGGTAGGCTCTTAATAAATATGGATTGATTGATCTTCCTTAATCCAAGTCCATTATTCTGTCCACCATATCATGTTGTCTCTACTGAAAAAAAAAAAAGACAGCAATTTCTTCATCCTATCAGTCACTACATAAGCCTAGCAAGTTTTTCAACTCCTTAGAAATAACACCAAAACAAATAAAATAAGCGTATCAACACAGAACTGCTCCTGAGCTCAGTAGGGCTGACTGCCCCGAGTTGTATAAACCAGGTTCGTCCCTGAGGGAGCCTGGTCTCTAAAAGGAAGATTCTGGTTTTTTGTTTTTTTTTTTTTCACATCTTCAACTCTAGTTCTTTATATCTCTTGTCGCAGAGTACCAGAGAGAATCAGTTAAAACCTAGGTTTGGCTGCTCTCTAGGGTCTCTTCAAAAAGGGAGCGTAGGAAGGTACTTTTGACAGTTATTTCCATCACAAAAGAAATGCTTAGGACACAAAAGACTCACAAACACCCTTTGACAAAGACTTAAACCTTGAAGTAGAAATTTGTAACTACCGTATTATTACATAACTACTGTATTATTACACTCTTCTGGGAAGTGGACATTTAATGCATGGACTGTTGAGTAGGCATTTTACCTTCACAGGCAGTACATGGTGTGAAAAACTCCCACAAAGTCCATATGTTCTGGGAAGCCAAGACAAGCATTGTGATCATCCTTTGGTCTGGTGTCATCTCCTTTAAGAAATGCTGTAGTAGTTATAGGGGGGCATCTCCCATGGTGCAGTGGTGACCAAGTGTGGGACCCAGGAGACCCTAACCTCAAACTCACAAGGTTTTCTCCAAGGCTGATAATGACCATCCAGGCATCCCTGTTTAGGGGATGCTAAGGGAAAGAAACTCATGCTCAGGGAAAGAAACAAGGCAAAAGAGCTAACTAGGGCCTTGAGATCCCAACTGAGGTTCACCTCCACAAGCAGAAAGAGAGAGAGAGAGAGAGAGAGAGAGAGAGTGCGTAACCTCTCTCTCCCTTAAAACCAATACAGGGCCCACCACCCAGTCACAGTCCCAGTGGAAGGGAGGTATGAATGGAGTATATGAGGCGCACCATACATAAGAGACCAATAAGGAGATTGCTTTGTAAGGAACAAAATTGAAGGTTATGTTATAACAGTATGGCCTTAGGCATAGTCACCTAAAATTTTTTAGCTACTGCCAAGAACAGATGGATGTACTTGATCCAAACCTAAAGAGGTTCTGCCAATGCTCTTCCAACATTATTTCGGCACCTAAGTCCTGATAAACTTAACAACAAAAAAAAAATCTGAGAAATAGTTGTATTATATAAGAGCTATTTTGGAATACTTGTACAAGTTATTTCTTTGTTATGTATATATTTTTAAAGTGCTATAGCTAATTTCTTTCACAGTCTCTTACAGACTACCTATATACATATACTCTGGCTGTGGCTATTTTCCTCTTTTCAATACATTTTCTATTATTTCAAGGATTGCTTATGTATGTTATTCTTTTCAGACTAACATTTTGGCTTAGTTGTCAGGATTCTTGTGTACCGGAGGACCAGTGAGCAAACTTTCTGCAGGTATGTGTGGTCACTTTCTAGCAGATAAGAGACCTTGACTTTCTGAAAGTCTCCCAGCTGGGACTTGGCTCACTGACCCATACTTTGAGAAGTAAAAGACCTGTAAGTAAATTGAAGACTAGACAATGTGAGTTGCAGAAAATTGGTGGCTCTGGCACTAAAGAGATTCCAACTGGTCTCCACTGGCTAAAATGGTGGAGAAATATGGGAAGTCTGACATGCTGCCAGCTTCTCTTTCTTTCTCTCTCTCTCTCTCTCCCCCTCCCAGAAATATATTTACTTCAAAAGGTGTAATCATAAATATACTAATATACAAACTTATTCCCCCAACGCGTGGGAGACATAATCCTTCTGAACCACTAGCATGTAGAGTGGTTATATTTATAATGGCCAAAGGAAGGTTCAATTGAACTAGATAAGGGAGAAGGGAATAAGAGTTTATATAGCATCTATTATCTTGTTTGATTCTCACAACAACCTCCCAAAGTAGATGCTTTTATTATCCGATTTTACAGTTGAAGGAACTAAGGCTAAATGATTTGCCCAAGGTCACATATAAATAAGTATCTGAGGCAGGATTTGAACTCCACTCTTCTTATTCCTGACTCCATGCTATCCACTGTACCAACAGCTGCCTCTAAGGATGTTAGTTTACTTAATGTGATTCTTGGACATCTTGCATCCAGAGCAAATGGATTATTGGTATCTTTAGGAAGAGTACAAACTTAAGAATGATTTGGATACTCAGAAAGAAAAACTTTAAAAAAATGAAAGAAGATATGGACACAACTGAAAATTACTGAACAACAAAAGTGAGAAAATTAAAAGCACTCTCTCCAAACCTTTTTCTTTCTCTGCCCTTCCACATCCTATCACAGCTCTGCACCCTTCAGTTCCTCATGGGCCAAGTGCTCTTGAAACCCGCTCAAATAGGATCTTAAATTGTAAATTGTGATTTTTTTGCTTTCACCTTATTTGCCTGTCAATCCTTGGAAAAAGACCTGCTGTGTAATTAAGGGCTACCATATTCTATACCCCAGGGAGAGTATTTTTGGAACTCCCCAGAGAAATTTCTGGATTTAGTTACTATGCAGCAGTTTCACCTCATGTTGGAAAAGCACCCCAATTGAAAAAGATAGATTCTGTCATGGGGGTCCACTCTAGTAATGTTACTGGCTTGATAAAAGGAATTAAATAAGGTACAATTAGCTACTGTAAAGATAAATCATGACCATCCATTAAGTAATACCCTATGTCTGAAGCTCAAACTGAGGGAATATGGCCAGTAATAGAAGATTTAGAAAAACGAGGAGTTATCAGAAAGGGACAATCCACATGTAATACCCCTATCTTACCAATAAGAAAAAAGGAAAATTAGATAAAGAAGGTTGACATGATTATCATTTTGTACAAGATTTAAGAGCTATAGATAAGTTTATAATTCTCATGATTCCAGTTGTTCCCAATCCTACTATTATTATTATAACTTTTGTACTTCTGACCTTGTGATTCTTTTCAGTAATCAGTGTTTTCTATTTTCTTTTCTATTCCATTAGCTGAAGAATCTAAATTCTTGTTTGCCCTTCCTTATGGGAGATCTCTGTATGGCAAAAAATTCCCCAAGAGTTCCATGATTCATCTACTATCTTTTCTAGACACTTGCAGGAGAATTTAAATTGTTTATTTCACCAAAAGGGTACTCCTTGATTCAATATGTAAATAATTTGTAGCTTCTAAAAATGAAGACCAAAATAAAATCAATACTCTTGCTTCGTTTAAGTTCTTAGGTATACAAGGACATAAGACATCTTTGAACAAGCTGTAGTATAGCCTGTCAGAGGTAAAATAGATAGGACGCCTCCTCTCAGCAGAAGGAAGGCATTATCCTTCCAAAGTGAACCAATTCTAAGCATGAGGCTTCCCCATACTAAGAAGTAGTTGCACTAATTCCTCAGTTTGATAGGCTATTGCAAACAGTGGATTCTTGCCTTTGCTAAAATTGCCAGGTTTTAACTTTGATGCTGCATAATAATTCCCCTAATCCCTTAAAATGGGAAGAATAATTTGAATAGACCTTTTTAACCTTGAAGGGAGCCGTTCATTATATCCTCTCTAGTAATAGGTAGACCCAATTTTAATAAACTTTTCCATTTATCTTACTATGAGAGAGAAGGGGTGGCAAATAGACTCCTCATTCAAAAATTGTGGCCAGATTATGAACCTGTAGCATATTTTTCAGTTTGTTTGTATCTTGGGTCCCTGAGGATTCCAGTATGCCTGTGAACAGTGATAGTAGATGTTATAGTAGAGAAAGTGCAGGTCTTAACCCTGGGACATATGACCTATCTGCATATTCCCCATTCAGTAATGGCTATATTGCAAGTCTATTAGCCACAATATCTTTGTAAAACATCAAACTACTTAAGAACAAGCCCTACTGTCCAACCCAAATATTATTCTAGGCTGATGTAATCTAATAAATCCCACTACTCTTTTTCCAGAAAATAGGGACCTGGAGGATCATGACTGCCTAGTGACAATTGAGGGAGAAAAGCCTCGACCTAACCTTTCAGCTATCCCTTTACAGAAATGTAATTTAATATTATTCATAGATGGATCTGGATAGACTTGCACAAAATAAAGAAGAGTGAAATGAGCAGAACCAAGAGAATATCTGTATAAAGTAACAGCAATGTTGTTTTAAGAACAACTTTAAGCAACTAAGTCATTTTGACTATTATAAATATCCAAATTAACCACAAAGGACCTATGAAGGAAAATGCTATCTGCATCCAGAGAAAGAACTGATGAATAGAAGTATGTATAGAATGATTTTACATATATGTACATATTTGTGTTTAATGGTAGCCGTCTCTAGGGCTGGAGGTGGAGAAGTAGGAAAAAATGTCAAATGATAATTTCATTATATATTTAAAAGGAATAACAAGTTGTACATAATAGATTTACAATTTCATGTGCAATCATTTTTTTCTATTCTATTCTGTTATGGAAATGCTTGATTTATTTCTTAAGTTCAGAATAAAATAAATGAAATTTTTAAAAAGAGAGTAAAGATAGTATAGATAGCAAATATGTTTTAGAGACTTGCCATGATACTAGGCAAATTTGGAAAAGTCAAAACTTTCTTACTTACCTCCATTGAAACTAAGGTATCCTATGGACTATTGATCATTTCTTTGCTAAAAGTCTCATAGTTGCCCCTGGAAATATTAGTGATGCATTGTAAAGTTCACACTAGGCAAGATGATCATATTTCTAAACGGAATAATTTTGCAGATAAAGCAGCAAGGAGCTTTGGTAGAAAAGGGAATCCTCACCCATGAAAATCCTTTGGTAATTTGAGATTCTTTCCAGCAGTTTCAAAATTATATCTGCAAAAGAGAACTTTGAAGATGAAAGGCTATGGAGAGCTTTAAAGATAAAAAGTGGCATGTGGGAGCTCTTTAATGGAGCTATACACATTTTTCAAACTTTATATGCTTAGATGGCATTGCTTTGTCATCTACAGATTCACACTGGTCTAAGGCTTACAGTACATGTTACATTCAAGGTTTTCAGTACATATTACTCTTGTCACAAGGAGGATAGTATAAAAGAAATTTTAATAAGATGTTTAGTCTGTCAGAAAAATTCTGTATGATCTAGCCCAAATGTAAGACCTACAGGATTTCTAAGACCTTCACTTCTTGGTACCTGATGGCAAATGAACTTAATTGAATTTAATCCAACTGAAGGTAAAAGATTCTGTCTAAAAGATTCTGTGATGTTGGCAGGTTGACATGAGGCTTTTCCAACCTCAAAGTCATACACCCAAGCAGTAGTTAAGAACTGATAAATTATATTACTTCTACTTTTGTAATACCAAACCAGCTGGAATCTGACAGAGCTAGCTATTTTATAGTTAAATTCCTTCAAGAACTTTGCCAATGTCTACCAATTCCTATTTTCTTTTATACTCTTTACCAACCCCAGTCACTGAGATGAATTGAAAGAGTAAATAGAACACTGAAGAATTCTTTAATCCAAATACAACAATCTACAGGACTGAATTAGCCTAGAGCTTTACCTCTAATCTTTTTTTTTTTTTTTTGGAGGCAATTGGGGTTAAGTGACTTGCCCAGGGTCACACAACTAGTAAGTCTCAAGTGTCTGAGGCCAGATTTGAACTCACATCCTCCTGACTACAGGGCCAGTGCTCTGTCTACTGTGCCACCCAGCTGCACCTACTTCTAACTTTAATGAAGATTCATGCTACTCCTTCCAGCAAGCATAGCATCTCCATCTTTTAGTTAGTGTTAAGGATGCACCCTTCTCCTCTCCCAGATACTTTTGAAACTAGCCATAATCAAATACAATAATTGAAGGGTTTATTTTCCTCCATAGGAGAAGTATTACAGCAAGTAAGTCAAACCTAACAAGAGCCACACAAGGAATTGTGTCATCAGTAACTACCGGGAAATAGAGTGAATATAACGGTCTTCTATTATCAGAATGGATTGGCTGCCGATAGGGAAGGACCTTTTGAATACTGCTGGTGATCCACATGGTCATACAAGTTGCAGAAGACCCACTTGGATACATTCCAGCTACATTAAACCAGCTCCAAATGAAGAGTAGACTATGACTCTTGTTAAAAGACTAATGGATACATTTTCACCCACACAAAGAAATGAAGTCCTCTGAGAAGATCTATTAAATGGGTTTATAGTAACTTGAGTTGACTTTTTTGCTATTCTATTTTGACAGCATTCATAACTCCACTTTTAATTTTAAAATGCTTACTTTTCTAATAGGCCCCAAAATGAAGAAATTGAGTATTTTTTATAACTAGATTTCTCCTGTTTACTGGTGATGATAGCTTTTATTTTTATTCATTTACTGATTGCCCAGAATGGGGAATCTGTTCTTGGTCTGTGGCAATAGGGAATGTAGATGAAAGTACTCTGTTATGGCAAATATACACACACAGACATATACGTACATCTGTATATAATATATAATATAATTCTACCGGTCAAGTTATTGGCAGGGTACGTCACTAAATGGACTTTTTTGAAAATAGTAGTATCATTACCACTATTAAACTGTTCTTCATGGTCACCAAATGTCTCTCAAATATGTGTTCAAGAAGTTACATAATGGAGATCTCATTATATCCACCCTAAGGATCTAAATTACACCATCATCACCAACTCTTCTAACTGCTCACTAACTGTTGGGATTTGGTTTAATCATACTTTTATCGGATATAAAAATTACCATAATAGGACTAAGTCCAAAGAATGTCATTGATTTCATCAGGTTACTCAGAATGTTACTCCTAGAAATGATGTTCCTTCTATTTTTAGATCTTGGCAGACCAAAGCACAATTTTAATAGCCCCTAGATTAATGAAGTGGATGTTTTCATTGAATGTTCAAAAGTCAATATTATTAGGTTCAGAACTTCATGTATTCCCTGGTCAATGTCCTTGTGGAAAGCTTTTGTGAATGGACCCAAGTAGGTTTGCATTCAGATCAAGTGAGATTTGTTAGACACTGTCCTCAGCTGGGGGTGGGAGGAGGCACAGGAACTGGTATTACTAATACCTTTGAAATAAAAACTTAACTAATAAATTGAGTGCTCTGGGTTCATTTTAGAAACACATTATTTAAATGCAAACTAATTGAGATCATAACCTCATGCAAGATATGATTTGTAATGCCCAACGAGACTGGGACTTGAAGAGATTACATGGAATTGAACTGCCTAGAATACACAAAGTATTGATTTTTCTGACAATGAAATTATGAAGTTGGATAGTTTTCCATTGTTGAAAAGTCTGACAGCCTTGTTGGTCAATAATAGTATGCTTATACCATAGAGATAAGTTGGTAATTGTATCCTGCCTAATCCCAATGTGGGTTTTTTTTGGTTTTTATTTACTTATTCATTCATTCATTTATTCATTTGTTTGTTTGTTTGTTTATTAAGCAAGAATAGCATTGAGGAATTGAGTGATCTGGATCCATTCTTTGATGACTATCAAATGAATGACCTCTATGAGTATTTTGAGACATCCTGTGACAAATAAGGAACACTACCATATATCAGTCAGTCAATAAACATTTATTAAACACTTGCTATGTGCCAGAAACTGTGCTAAGTACTTGGGATATAAATGTGGGAAGAGTTCTTTGCTCTGCTCTCCAATCAGAGATGCAGAAAGTACTGATGAATACCAGGGCTGTTTCTAACATGCAGGATGATGAGATCCCTGATGATGAGGTTTCTGGGGGCATGATGGAGAAGTTCAAAGATGAGAAGCCAGGTGAGAAATGTTCCACATGTCAAAATTTTGGATTTCCAGGAATTCAAACTAAAAAGAGTCAGTCCAAATGTTAAAGAGAAAATGGGGGTTCATGACTTGCAAAATGTATTTCCAAGAGAACCAAAAATTTTAATTCAAATGTTGGTTTACAAACTGACAAGAAAGTTATACCATCTCTAGGAAGAATAGAAGCATTGAAGAATATTATAGTTGGGGGGCAGCTAGGTGGCACAGTGGATAGAGCACCGGCCCTGGATTCAGGAGGACCTGAGTTCAGATCCGGCCTCAGACACATAACACTTACTAGCTGTGTGACCCCGGGCAAGTCACTTAACCCCCACTGCCCAACAAAAAACAAAACAAAGAAGAATATTATAGTTGGTTGTTATTGTCTGATTAGATACCTAGTAGAGAATGCAAATCAGGACTTACCAAGTGTGATGAAAAAGAGATTGAAGAAGACCAGAAATGTACTGGAGCCAACTCCAGTGGGAGAAAGAGAGAGATGATTCCTCTGAAACCACAATCAGGACTTGATTTATGATTTTGTTGATTAAACTTTAAAAACTTAATAATGCAGATTAAACCAAAAGCTATGTCAAGGAGTACTTTTTTTTTTCTGAGAGGGTTGTTAAACATTGACCAGCTCACCTCTGAAGAAGAAATGGCTGCTAATGGATTCTGAATGCTGTGTTAAGAACGTTTGAAACCTCTTAAAAGAAGTAGTTTGTAGGTTTTTAAGGTTAATAATCCTAAGTGTTCTTGAGATTAATAACTTCATTCCTTTTAGCAGCAGCAGCAGCAGCAGAAAGTTGCTCATAAGCACTTTTGAAATGCTTAAAAATGCCACTTTAAAATCTTGTAATAAAAATTTTTAAATCAATGAAATGTCAATTTTCTGCAAGTAGAATAAATAAAACCTTTAATAAATAAAACAAAACAGAGGGATGTTAGAGCAGAAACTATTTCATAACATTTAGAGGTTTATGACTCCTTTTTAAAGAAAGTATTTCTTTCCTTTATAAATTATAGCAATCTTAAAATCCTGAAGAGATTTATGAAAGCATCACGATAGTATAATATTTTTAGTAAATCCATATGGATCTTTTCTATCTGATGACTAAAGCTTACAAGTTAGACAGGTGCTCTGGGTGTGGCAACGACCTTCCACACTAACTATAAGGCTGTGCCAAGAAAATTAAACCTTTCTTTCAATCAAAACGTTAGATGGTTGTGTAACCATCTGCAGTGAACAACTTTAGAAACAATGAACAGGTCTATGCAGAAGGTACCGTAAAAGCTGAGTTTTGACATTGCTTAGTGACACTGGCTGAAGTACTATTAACAATTAGGTCTCAGAATGATAGGAGTGGGGAGTATGAATAGAAGAAAGAATACACAGTTTAAGAATACTTGGACACGACTTTGGCAGTTGAAATCTTTTTAGATGTTTCTATCCATTATTATTAAGCATCCCCTTTGTGTTTTAGAGAACTAGTCAAGTGCCTTACTATGCATGGAGGAAAATATTTGTTTTTATTATTATTACTAATATCTTTAGCTAAGTCTCAGGGCTTACCAAAGGGGAAACAAGAAAACCTGAAGAGACAATAAATTATTATGGAATAAAGGCTGCATTGCCTCTGATATCTATTGGTTGGGTGATCCTAGGCAAGATTAAAACTTTTTAACCATCAATTTTACTGCCTGGAGAATAATAATTGTAGTACCCATGTTGTAGAATAATATCTGTGTAGCAGATATAAATAGGATCTGAGTCTGACCACATTCATCCAACTGAGCCTTCTACTTCATTCATTGTTATATTTTAATTTATTAATTCTAACATGTACAGCTATCAAGGGGTGTGTTGGATAATTTATTTCTCATTAATAAATTCATAATCTCTTCTTATTAATTAATGTAAGCCCTCATTACAACCCATAAAATACAAATTATTCAGTGACATTGCTAAATATGTAATTTGTTAACAAATTAGAGCAATAACAAACATAAAGACATATTAATATATTATTCCTCTCATGACTTAATATATACATATACATATATTCATACACACATGTGACCAGAAACTCAATTCCAAATCATTCAACTGCCTCTAGATTATAATTAAGGTCTTTTAAGCTTTCTCTTCATATTTCTCTTCAGGATTAGTTTTTTATCTTTCTTCCCTCTTCAATAAACTCAATAAACAGTTCATAATGGGAGAGGTTTCTCCTTATCTTCTTCCAGTCCCCTCCACAGTGTCTTCTGAGGTCTTTATAGATCACAAATAAACCTTCTCCAAGACTCCATAGGAAGAAGTATTTCATATCAACCTATTTTCTAAACTGTCACTTTAAAACTGCCAAACTAACTGGAACACAAAATTAGCTGATAGAAATTTGCTTGTTTTCTACTTATTTTTCTCCTAACATTCCATCTTAGCTCTTAAGGCTACAGTAATAATACTTTATCTGGAGCTTAAAAGAAATAGTAACAGTCTCCATAGTCTCTATAATCTAAACTTTAGAAATAAGAATTGCATTTTTCCCTGTGGCCAAAAATGTTCATTTATGGATACGGTAAATCCACAGTTCATTGCTATAACAGAAAGAGCTGCTATGAATAGTTTTGTTCATATAGATACTTTTCCTCTTTCTTTGATCTCTGGTGTATAGACAGATCTAGTAGTGGTATCCCAGTGAAAGGATATGCGTGGTTTAGTGACTTTGAGGATGTAGTTCCAAATTACTTTCCAGAGTGGCTGGACCAATTTCTATCTCGACTAACTGTATTAATGTGTCTGTTCTCCCACTGGCTCCTCCAAAATCGTCATTTTCCTTTTTTTCTGTATCTATGCTAAATCTATATGAAGTGAAATGGCAGAAATGTTTTAATGTGCATTTATCTAATTTATGATTTGGAACTTTTTTTTTATATGGTTGTTGATAGCTTGGGTTTCATCCTTTAAGAACTCATTATTCATATCTTTTGACCACATATCTAAGGAATGGCTCTTGTTCTTAATTTATATGATCAAAAGTTTCTATTTTTCTCTCAAGAATTTTTTTTTTATCTAACACTGGTTGGAATAACCCTTTCCACAAAGCACAATGTCTTAAGAATGTTGTCAAAGAAATGATAGATAAATACTGGGCTAGACTGTGTACAAGTGCACAAGAGAATCTCGGGTTTCTGGTGGCCTTGAAGGGAAACTTCTCCAAGAAGACAGAAAGGCAGAAGTGTGGTAAACCCTTCAGGTTCCCTCCTTCTGCTGGGCAGTACAGGGAATACTACTCCTCTATCTCTTACAACTGAAAACAAGAGAATGTTTTAAAAAAAAAAAAGGTGAATTTACCCTTGTGAATTTATCTTATTTATAAATAGCTGATTTCATGTTATTTACCCAAGTAGACTGTGAGTTCCATAAAAGCAGGGACAGTTTTTTTTTCCCTTTCATTGTAACCTCAATGCTTAGCACAGTGCCTGACACATAGTAGGCAC
This sequence comes from Vombatus ursinus, assembly GCF_900497805.2. NCBI lineage: Eukaryota > Metazoa > Chordata > Mammalia > Diprotodontia > Vombatidae > Vombatus > Vombatus ursinus. The sequence continues at coordinate 34,548,090 of NW_020954585.1, forward strand.
TTTATAAATGCTCATGACTGACACCCAAAATCTCTTTATAAAGTGAGGATGGAAGTAGAGAGAAAAGCAGAAACTGAGACAATTGCACATGAGAGAGAAGCTTGGACCAAGAAGCAATTGGGGGAGGAAGAGAGTAGACCAAGCTGAGGGCTGGATCAGGACCAGCCAGAGCCAGCGGTGGCTGGCGAGAACAAATAAAGTCCAATCCATAGCTCCTGGAGGTGATATGGCACAATGCAAGGAGCACTGACCCTAGAGTAAGAGAACAGAGACCCAAATCCTTCCTTGGATGACATTGGGCAAACCATTTAACCTCCCTTACCCTGTTTCAGGATTTATAAAATGAGAGGGGCTTGACTAGATTACTTCTGAAATTACTTCCAGTTTTATACCTATGCTTCTTTGATCCCTTCTACCTCTCCTTCCCCAGGGTGCAACAGTGGGAAAAGTTCCACCTAAGGCTTAAATCTTAATCCTACTTCTTCAAGGAGGGAGAAAGGAAGAAAGAATCAATCCTGATGGCAGCCTGCTATATATGAAACAATGTATTGATATTAAAACAAATATTGATCCACGCTTTCTATGCCATTTGATTCTCATGATAAATTATGTCCATTTACAATACTATTGTCTAATGCTATGAATTTGGGGGTGTGCATTGAGAGGTGTAGCCATCTCATGGGGAAAAATGCAGTTTGACGTCAATGTGAGAGGGAGAAGGGGATAAAAGAAGGAGAGAGAAAGAGAAGAGAGGAGAGGAAAAGAGGAAGAGAAGAGGGAGAAGGAAAAAGAGGAAGATGAGGAAGAAGAGGAGGAGGAAGAGGAGAGTATTTTGAACATATTCCGGAGCATGAATTTGAACCTAAAGGGATAGTTAATAAGTAGATGAGCCTGTGACAGATGTGGAAAGTACCAAGCTTGTCCCCAAGTGCTGCTTTTAGCCTAGCCTAGTCTAGCCTGGCAGTAGGTTACTCTCCTATATACATGTACATCCCTGTTTCACCAATAATTTTTGAGTTTCTAGTTCTTTTATGTTTTGCAGAATGCCTCATCATGATATATCAGCAAATACAAAGCTGGAAAGGCTCTTGGTATGGCCTAGTTATGAACTATGTCTATTATTTGAGGGTTTTGAAGAGGTTCATCACCAATTTGACTACAGTATGATTAATGTTTGGGGCACAGCGACTCTTGAAGACCATCTACTAAGTCATAAAGAGTTGTAATGTGCATTAGAAAAGGGAATACTCGTACTAAAAAAAAAAACCCACCAACCCTCAAATGACTAAAATAATTTCCTAAAATATTTGTTCATTCAAAATAGACTAGTTTAACAGCAATTACCTAGAAGGTCCTATGACTAGCAAACTTTTATTTCCTTCTCTAATCCATGTGGTTGGGAGGCCCTGTCTGAAAAACCCATTTCCCAGTTACAACCACTATCTGCTCTTTCTTGCACTTGTACGTTCTTCCGCTTTCCATGTCCCTCTGCTGTTGCGCACTTGCTCTCATTATTCTCTTTAGAGCTCTTTCCCTGTTATTAACAAATTTCCCAGCAAAGTCTCACCTCACTCACACCTGGAGTCTCTTTAGAATCACTCTTCTTCTTGTCTGCCACATTGCCAGCACCCACCCCTACCTACACACACACACACACACACACACATGCACACACGCACACATACACACGCACGCACATTCTTGTTCCCCTTTATGTTGGCCTGCTAACAAGTACCATACATCTCTTCATTGACCTCTGAATGATACTCATTTTTAATTCTTAAGACACTGCACTATTGTATACTATGATTGCCATTCTACACATTTCATTCTAGTATTTCCATTGCGATACTGCCACATTGGTTAAATGCTAGATTTTTGCAATTTCTGGAAGGCAATCTACCTCATTCTCCTTCTCCTATTTAATTGTAGGCCCAATTCATTTTGCATTTTCAATTTTTGTCAAAGATACTGTCACTGATGAGAGGGTTCTAAGGCTGTTCATCTAACTTAAAATCTCCCTGTAAGGGGTGCCCATGTGAGAGTAGCCCTGGCAAAACTCTTATCAGTTTTGGATTGTCTTCTGTCCAAGGGCCAGGGCTACGGCATGCTGTAGGGATCACAGAAAGGGACGAAGGAGCATTTCTGATGACTTCTAACACCAGAAAGTGCCAGACTGTCCTTCCTTTGCCTTCAGATTACCAAAGGTGGAAGGTGGAAGACCATCCGCATCCCTCTACTCCCCTTGTTTCTTCATGGCTTCCAAAATTATTGCTGGCCTAGTCCCAGACATGCAATTCCATTCCCTTGATTTTTTCATGATCTGTGAGGGATTATAATGGGTAATTCAGGTTTATCTCTCTGATACTCTGAGAAGTAAAGCCAGGATGAGGTTATGTATAGGATGGCGCTATTGGAGGTGGCTAGGCTGAGTACTCTATGAGGAGAGCACTTAAGCAATATCCTTTACTTTTTCAATGATGATAAATTATGTAGCTACAGAAGGTGATTGCCTGTGTTATATCAACATAGAGGGTGAGTCATATATTCTATAATCTCATATTTCAAAGCAATATTAATTTTTTTATCTCCTAGTTTAAATTCAGAATCCAGAAATCGGATTGCATTGAGACTGAAGGATATTGCTACTCTTTGGGACCAGCAAAAAGATAGTTAAGGTTTAACTCTCTCTACTCTTTCCTGCTTTTGCCTATAGTCAGCAGACACTCTATATTATGTTTTCCAATTATTTAAGCAATTATTCCCCTATCTAGAGGCTTATAGTATATCTCTCTCACCCAAACTCTCCTTGGGCAAGAAAGAAGTTCTCTGTGGCTCCTTAAGCCTTTTTGAACAGGCCCAGTTCTGACTCAGCAGGTCATCAATAGTCTGTCTCTTTGCCAGGTGGTTGGTACACCAGAACCAGCTACAGAATGACTGCATATGTTTCCAACCAGGGCCTTTCCATTGCATATCCTCAGGCTCCCCAGCCTCTTTCTCAAGGACTAGCATCAGGCAGAGCACACTTCTAGTACTCTGAGGATGGAGCTCCTTTGGCTAGGCCCCATTGCATAATTAAGTGCAAATAGAGGGACTACAAAGGAGTAGCCAGAGGCTTGTGATACAGAAATAAAGAAGCAGAAAGGATGAATCTTTTCTGCCCGACTGTAGGGATAGGCTAATGTTACATCTCCTCTCCTACCCACTCTCAACCCCCAATCCCTACTAGGGGCTGAGTCAATGAAAAAGAATCTTACGGATTCTATTTTATTAATGCTTCATCCTTTTTTTTTTTGTTAATGTGCATAAGCTTCTAAATGGCAGGAATAGATGAACAATGACACACAAGACCATTCATTACCAAGCTGTCGCGTGGGTAAACAGGATGCAGGTTGCTGATATTCTGACATTGGGAGGTGGGGATTTGGGTTTCTCTCACACACCTAAACCTTCAAACATTGCTGGATGCCACCATCTAGTGGTTGCAAGTGGGAACTTTAAAATTATTATTTTTGTGTGGGGAAATTTTTTTGTTTTTGTTCTCTGCTCTGAGGGTTTAAAAACCATTTAAGTTTTTTCTACCTACTTCTTATTAAGCATAATTTCTTGCATTAAATGCTGCATTCACTTACTAAATATGGTTCATATTTTTATGAATTTTAATTTTAAATATCACATATTGATTTATTATTTTCCTTTATACCTTGAATTTAAAGTTTAATTTAATTTCAAATTAGCTACTTTTAAGAAAAATTATTAGATATTAAATTTTTTAAAAATGTAATTTTGCATTTAAAGTGACATGTGATTTCCTTTTGAAGTGTGTTTTTATTTTTCTGTTATACTGATTTATATTCTCTCTTTGAAGTTATCAGGTTGTTTTCAGTGCTGTTTTATTTCTAGATATATTTTGTTTTGGATGATTTTGCTTTCTTTCTCTGTGTAACAGTTTTCATTGAGTTTGATCTGTTATCATGTATTGCTTCTGTATAGTAATGCTTATTATTTGATGATGCCAAAGTGAACACTTATATAATTACCTGTTGATTCACAAATGGAATGTCATTACTGATGTAGCTATTTAGCTGGATGTTCACCTTGCTGATTCTTGATGTTGCTGTTATTGGAGGAAAGGGAGAGGAGGAAGGGAATAAGCATTTATGTAGTACTTACTATATGCCAGGCACTGTACTAAGTGCTTTACAAATATCATCTCACATGATGCTTGCAACCCTGTGAGGTTGTTGTTGTTAAAGTTTTGTTGTTGTTGTTGTTACTATTTAGTTATTTCAGTTGTGTCTGATTCTTTGTCACCTCATCTGTAGTTTTCTTGGCAGACAGTAGAGTAGTTTGCCATTTCCTTCTCCAGCTCCTTTTACGAATGCGGAAACTGAGGCAAACAGGGTTAAATGATTTGCCGAGGGTCACACAGCTAGGAAATGCTTGAGGCTGGATTTGAACTCAGGAAGATGAATCTTCCTGACTCCAGGCCTGGTGCTCTATTCACTGTGCTGGATTTTTACAGTTTACAGTTACATAATTTCTTGAATGTCATTGTCATTGAATGTCTACTATTTTTGAGCTTGGATTAGTTGTTGGTTAAGCTGGTAGATAATCCTCAGATGATTACTTAAATATTGGGTTTATGGATCAGTAGTATGAAAATATAAGTATGATGCCATACCACAATGATGAATGTTCACCTTCATAAAGTATTACTGATATTTGAAGTAGATATTGTGTATAAGTCTGAGATGCACTAAATGTTTTGAAGGACAAAATTCAAGAGTTGAGGATTTGTAAAATAGTCCATTCCAGAGCAAGGTTGAGCCAATGAATTGGATTGATTGGTGAATGACTAGATCTGACTACTCAAACATACTTGACAAAATCTAGATGAGGTATAATACCTCAAAATTGGCTTATAGTCCTTTCTCAGTAGTAGAAGAGTGCTATAGAAAACTTGCCACTTTACACAGTGCAGGCAATGACATAGCATAACAGCTGATAAACAAGCTTGATTCTAGAGTTCTTACTTGTACAGGAAGTTGAGGCAAGATCTTCACCATCAAAATCAGACACTTCATCTGTGACCATGGCTTATTTCATATTCTCTGTGTTGGAAGGAGAATACTCACTCACACGTGAGAAATACTTTCCCTGAGCCGTAAGAGGAACATCAGGTGAGGGATAAATCCTCTGGATTGCACTGATTAGCCTCACCTGAGAACAGGTTTGGATCTATTCCTTTGCAAAAGGTAATGACTGCTAACTGGATCTGAGGTAAAGGTTCTCCTCAAATTTGGGGAACACAGTTGGCGAGGGCTAGAGTCAATGGTAGAAAGAGACTGGACATTCCCCAAAACCCTAGAACAGGCTTGTTACAAAGGACTACCGAACTGACTTTTCACCATTGCCTCAGCTCTGCACAATTCCCTCCAGATTCATGTCTTCTTGCAAGCTAGGTCAGGAGTTTCTCTCATCCTTCTGGTGGTCATCTTCTCTAAGAAGCACTGTAGTAGTTGTTGGAGTTCTTCCCTAAGTACTATTGTTGTTGTTGTTTGTCCTATGTGCTTAAAGAGGACCACTACATCAGAGAAGTGATGCCACAACATGCAAGTGAATTGGAATTAAGTGAGAGAGGGCTGTGCAAAGTCACAAGCCTCACTTTCTCCTCTGGAGCCATCTGGTTACAGTGGTAAGATATAGATCAGGAGGACTAGAGATGGCCCTGAATGCAGTGGAAGATCTTGGCCTTTTTAAGCTAAGGTCTTTAACAGGTTTCACTTTGACTGTGGTGACACCTTGTCAGTGATTAAGGCTAAATAAGAAATGGGGCTAGTCTCTTTTACCTAGTCAAAAAAAATCAGTCTGGGAGGGGAAGAACCTCAGGATTTTTGGCCAAAACAGAAACATCAACTATTTACAGTTCCCAGAATTGGACATCCCAACCTCTCCAACTCATGTGATCGACTCCAAAAGTGGAAATATTTATTTTAGAATCACTTCTCAGTCACTTGTAATCAGAAAAGAAACAAAACAGAGAGGCAGCAGAAAAGCCAGGCTCAGGATATGTGGGGAAGGTAACCCCTTCCCTCATAGGAAGTCCTAGATAGGGAGTCTTAGATATTTCATCTTCTGAAGAGAAAGGAGGGAAAAAGAGAAGAAAGGAGAAAGAGTGAGGAATGAAGGTAGAGGAAAAGGGAAACTGAGGTAGAAAAGAGAAACTGAGGTAGCACCCTACTCCCTTGCTACTGTTACGGGAAAGGGAGAGGAGAGAAGACCAAGAAACTCCAAACACAGGGTTTGCTTCTCAAAGCACAAGTCCTACGGCACTGAGGCACAACATAAGTTTTCAGGGGAGCTCTTTGATCGAACAATGAAATGGTCTCTGAAGAGCCATTCTCATTCATGCTCCATGGGGCATACCCCAATCCAACCCTTAAAACACTTGTAAGACAAACATAGGTAAATACAGTGTGCAAAATTATATAATGATTGTATTAGCAAGAAGCTATGTAAGGTTCAAATAAGACCACTACTAACAGAGAACTCAAGGAAAGCATTGTGGATTAAGTGGCCTTTGAATTGGGCTTTATGTAATGGGCAAAAATTAAACAGATGAAGAGGGAGAGGAAGGACATTCCAGGCATATGTAATTATGTGAGCAAATGCACTGAGATAAAGTGCATAACATGTTTGGCTGGCAGAGTATAGTGTAGTTTAGTTTGGCAAGAACACTGAGTGTGGTGGTAGGAGATAAGTCTGGAAAAAGTCAAGTGGAATCAAATCATGGAGAGCCAGATGTAATACAAAGCACGGACTTGAATTTATGCATATTTCCTCCCCAGCTCCATAAGGTATTGTCAGAGCTCTAATTGTGTGGGATTTTAGGGCTTGTGTGCCTGTGTTACTCATTCATTCATTTGTTTTGTTTGTTTGGTATGTAGGAGAGAGGAAGAGAGGTATGGCCAAGAAAAGAAAGGTAGGAAATTTTCTTTTAGCTTGATTTAGAAAGAAGAAGCATCTTTTCTTTTCAAAGAGGTCCAAGTGTCAAATATTAACAGTCATCACTTGATTATATTATATGAGATCTGGTTATGTAATCTCAAGGTTGACACCAGCTTTTATTTATCTAGTTTGGGGCACTAGTTGTTTTGAGATATCAAGCTAATGTGCCCAACACAGAGATATCTTTATCAACCACACCCAATACATGTCATATACTTGGCATGTTTCAACATGATACGTCACATTTTAGAACAATGCAGAGTATTTTGACAAAAAGCAAAGTAAACTGTACAATCTCTTGCATTCGTGTGTAAATAGAAATAAGAAAGGACATCATTGTATTGCTGAACAGCACTCAGAATAGAAAATAGTCTACAAAGTTTGTTTGTTGCTTGGCATATGTCTCAAAATGCTCATGAAAGCTACTAAAATAATATTACAAGGTTATTCTGTATAACACTTCTTTTTATCATCATAGATATCCTTGAAACTAAGTAGAACGTGTTAAAATCTCCATTAAAAATATATTACAGGGTTTAAGGCTTAGAAGGGACCTTTGAAATTTCTAGTTCAACTTCCTTTCACTTTACAGGTGAGATAATTCAGAAATATTATGGCTGCATGTGCAAATTCTGCATCCTAATCTAGTGCTCCTTCCACAACATCATGTTATGATTTTGTAGAAATTTGCCTGAGGAAATACATTCAGTCTTCCGCTGTTCCATCTAGTCCAAATTCCTGAGTCTAGTATTTAAGACCCTTCATAATCTGATCCTAAACTATTTCCCTTGTTACCCTCTCCTATTTCCCTGTGCATATCCTATGATCCTACCTAGCCAAATTACTTGTTCTTTTCAGCCTCTATACCTTTGTTACAACTTCTGACCAAAACTTTGTTGTTGTACTTCTTCCCACCTGAGATATTTACAAAAATATCCATTGAAAATATGCTTATTAAATAGATACGTCCTTATTGAAAAATAGTATTCCATTACATTCACTTACCATAGATTTGTTCAGTCATTCCCTAATTGATAGATACCCCCTCTGTTTCTTTACAGGCCAAGATACAAAGAGCTCCTATATTTTGGTACGTATGAGTCATTTCCTTCTTATTTTGATTTCTTTGGGTTACAGAGGTATTTCTGGGTCAAGAGAGTATGGAAAATATAGTGACTTTTTGTCCATAGTTCCCAAATGGGAACTATGTCCATGGTTTCCAGAATGGCTGGATCAATTTATGAAGCCAGAGATTCACATATGCTCATCACATACATATTACATAAAGCCTTTATCAGAGTTATTTGCTTACTTGAAAGGCAATGTGATATAGCAGAAAGTTTATCAGCTCTAGTCAGGTGACCTGACTTTAAATTCTAGTCAGTGACCTGATTTTAAATTCTAATTCAGATACTTGCCAGCTGAGTAACCTGGTATAAAAAAAATTAATGTTAGTTTCCTTATCTATAAAGTAAGGTCCCTAGACTTTGTATTGGGATTGTAGAGGTAATTGAGTAAAACTTATTTTGCACATGAAAACAATGAGGTCTTCCTTATGACTTGTCCAAGGACGTAAAGATAATAAGGGGCAAAGCCAAAATTCAAATTCAGGATTTCAACCCTAAAGCTAACACTATTTTCACTGTCCCAGGCTATCTCATATGGTAATACTTCCACTAAATACTGTGTTCAATCATTGTGTGGAAAGAACTTTGAAACTTTGAAAGTGCTATATACATACGAGCTATTATTACATTTGATTCCCTCTTTTAGACATAAGGGCAGGGATGGTGTTTTCTTCACTTTTGTAACCTCCCAAGAACGGAGCTACAAGATTGTGCACAGTAGGTGCTCTAGAATTTTTTTTTCCTGAATGAATATTGAGTGAGTCACCATTATCCCCCAAGGTATGTATTTAGAACTGACTTGTGCTAGGTACTAATAAAAACTAAACAAATAGAGTATGCTTATCATCTAACATGTAGAGTACAGATATGGAAAAATATGGATTTCTCCCCTCCCCCCATCAGAAGGTAAAGATTTGACATGTTTTAATTGCTTATCAGAAAAGGTAGAAATGGCTTTGTTATCTTGCTTCCATTTAGCTTGGGAAAAGTTTCTGTGGAGAATGTAGGGTTTCAAGAACACTTTGGGATTATAGGAAAAAATTCTGCCATGGTATGATATACAGAGTTTAATGTAGTTCTGGGATATTTGGACAAAACAGGAGCTCTGATTTAATTCACTGAGTAAATAAGAAATAGAGCAATGCAGGGAGAATTCTGCTAGCTCACAACTGGATGAAGGCCTTAGAGCTATGTTTGAGGATGCCCTCCTAGGAAGTATGGTTTTATAAAATAGCTATTAGTTTCTAACTCATAAGCACCAACATTCCAGAATCAAGTTGTATATTAACTTATAAAGCACTTTGGTCTGTAGACAATAGCTACCAGGATTTTGATTAGGTGCTAGATAGGAATAGCATGAACCTCAAAGGAAGAAAGGTTACTGAGGGGTAGAGGTAGTGGGAGGACCTGGAAGTAGCAATGGGGGAACAAGAAATATTCCAACTTTGCTGCCTTTTCCCAACAGAGGTTTTAGATCAGGCTGAGAGCAAGTGGAAAGGGAGATGGGCAGCCCATAATAAGATGATCAGAAAGGAGTCTGCTTCATAACTTCTCTTCCCTCCAAAAATTGGAGATTAGGCAGGAAAAAGGCTCTGCAATCCCAACTTGGATAGAATTAGGAACACAGAGATTAGACTATATGTTTTGAAAGTTTCAGAACTTCAACAGAAAAGTTTTCACCCTCCTACCCAACCCCCATTTTTTTTCTTTTGGTTGATAAGGCCACAGGAAAAATTCAGCTGCATTTAACAAAACACAGAATACAGAAAATGTGGACAGAACACACTCTACATTACATAAAACACAAATAAAACACTACTCACTCTTAAGCTACCAATACTCTTCTTCCCACCCCAAAGATACCAATAGTTTTGCTTAGAAGGATGAACTTCCATAAACCCTTACAATGGATTAATTTTTCAACATCAAAAACTCCCATCATCTGCCATTGCCAATGAGGTTCATTAGCATATCCATTCCATATGTGACACATGACTGATCAGTGCTTTAGAGATAAACTTTAAGGCAATTTTCCTAGTTGAGAGTAAATTTTTACCATGTAGTTAGAGATCCAGGATTTAATTTACTTATTATTGTTGTTATTATTATTAGTAGTAGTAGTAGTCTTCTTTCCTCAGGCTGAATTGGGACTCCTATACTTGGAAGTTGCCTTGGAGAGGGTTTGGGTTTTTTTTTATTTTTTAAATTTATTTCTCTCATGTGGAAGAATCTATCATCAGATTCTCTTAATCTCCCTAAATTCTAGTGCCTTCCTTCTAGTGATTATTTCCAATTTATCCTGTACAAAGTTTGTCTGTAAATAGTTGTTCGAATGTTGTCTTCCCCATTAGATTGTGAACTCAGGACTATCTTTTGCCTTTCTTCATAATCTCAGCTTTACATGCTTAATAGATACTTATTGACTGATTCTTACAACTCTGGAATAGATATTATTAAAGTGACTTGCCAAAAGAAATTTTAAAAATTAAAAATGAAACAAATTCAATTTTATTAAAAAACAATATTTCAAACAAAAAAAATAAAGTGACTTGCCCAAATTCACTCAACTGGTAACTGTCTGAGGCAGCACTCAAACCCAGGTCCAAATCCATTACACTTAACTGCCTCTCAAAAATGGTTCATGTCTCATGTCTCTGTTTAAGCTATAAAACTGCCATTGGTGGAGACTAAAAACAGTAGTTTTGAGATTTGGCATTATCTAATAGAGGGGACTATGTAACAAAATGAAAAAGAATGTTTCTCATTCTTTTCTGCCCAACTCCCTTCTCTTTCATTGAGAGTAGCATCATAAAAGCAACAAAACCAAAAATCAAAGGTTAACTGAATGTCCATTCATTGCCTGAAGTTCTTTGTTCAAAAGACAAGGCTTGCATTTTGAGTAAAACCTCATTTAAAATGAATGAGCAGGAAGAATAGTAACTCCAGTCAGTCTTTGGCCATCCCAGTTTAAGATCAGTCCCAACTTGTAGATAGTAGAAAGTATAAAAAGCATACCAGTGTCAATATGTTACCAGGAAAAATAATGAGTATAATTTTTATTTTCCTATATTTAAGATGCTACTACCCATACTACAATATATTATAGTGAACACCAAAAAAAAGAAAGAAAGAAAGGAAGAAAGAAAGAAAGAAAGAAAGAAAGAAAGAAAGAGAAAGAAAGAAAGAAAGAGAAAGAAAGAAAGAAAGAAAGAAAGAAAGAAAGAAAGAAAGAAAGAAACCAATTGCAATAGAATTTTCTAGAGTAGAAAATTAATTTTCTGTTTGGTCATGGAGCCTTTAGCAGTCTGGTGTGAAGCCTATGGGCCCCTTCTCAGAATAAAACTTTTAAATGTAGAAAATATAAACAATAGAATTACAAAGGAAAACAATTATATTGTTATAATAGTTATAACAGTAAAATATATTGTTATAGTTATCGAAAATAGATAAACATATTAAGAACCCCATTCTAGAGCTCTTAATATCTGATGTTGATTTATTTTTTTTATTAAAACACTTTTACAATATTTTATTTAAATCCAATGGTTTGGTAAATAGAAAAATGAGTCAGCAGCACTCTTGAGTGTTCACAAGTTAGATCTCACTGCCTAGAATTCTCTTGTATTCTCAATTTATGTTTATCACCTTGCAGTATTTTATTCACATTTACCACTAGATGTCTCCATTTTAAACTTCCTCTACAAATAAATTTGAGTCATCAACCAAGAAGACATTAAATTCTTAATACGGGCCTGTTAAAATTTGTAATTTTGATAATTGTTTTGATTCTTAGGTCAAAACTCTTTCATTAAGAGTTCTAAAAAATAAGTTCACTCTTGAAATGCTATTCCTTATCTAAAAATCTCTGAAAGTTCCCTTCACCATTTATAAATTTCCTCATTTTTTTCCTGAGGAAATAGAGTATTCACTCTACTTGCTGGGAGAAGGGGCTTGGGGGTGGGGTTCTCTAGGTCTTTTAATATTCCGTGCACACTAGTGAAGTATTTGTGCTGTAATCTCTGCATGACTATATGACTAGCTCATCTCCTTCTCCAATAAAACATTTCTTAGATAAAAACTTGTAAGTCACTTGATATACACTGATCATCATTGACAAATACATGACAACCTATTTATACCCACCATGCATGTCCATTGTGAACTGCCTTTTCGATTTTTTAGAGATTATGATGGCCCATGATTTGCAGGCATAAAGCATGATTAGGAGACTATTGGTTCCAAAAAGATAACTTTTGTTTTAGGGAGAAGCTTGAGATCAATGAAACCACTGTTCAATTTTTAAAATGGAATCTAATCCTATTCAATCATGTGACTATTCAATCATGGGTCAATCTTCCATGTCTATTAAGAGTGTACTACTGATTTAACAATGATGTGAACTGTCTATCTAATATCATTTCACAATCTGAATAATAGACCATCTTCATCTACTTAGTTTTCCTATGTGAATAGTGGGGGTGATCTTTTTTGAATAATCATAGATCAACTGAGGAGGCCTTGTATTCTGTGCTTTGATGCAATTATCATGATATTATTTTAAAGCAGAAGGACCTCATTTTCTATATGGAATTCCTTTTACATTTGGATTCTGCTCTGGACATCCTACATCACAGTACACTTCCATATTTTATTCCTCTCTTTGTATTTTTAATCAGCAGCTGATTAAACAATGCTATTTCTGTATTTGCTCTATCAAATAATCTAGCTTGTTCAATTAAATTCAACAACCTTTATTAAGCACTATTAGCTCTGAAAATAAATGACCAGAGAGTCATAGAGGTTATACAACCACTGTTAACTCTGAAAAAAACCCTAAAAAAACAAAAAACACAATGCTCACAGAAATAATACCCAACTGTTAACTCTGAAAAACAAAACAAAATGAAATGAAATAAACTAAAGAGCTAACAGTGGTGATAAGCAAAAGGCTTTCTTTATTCTGTTGGAAGAGAGAAACTAGACATGGTTGGAAAAAGGAAAAAAAAGTCACACTTGAGCTAAGTATTGAAGAAACACAAGGATTCTGAGGAATGGGAGAAGGGAATGCATTCCAAACATAGGTGGGGTTGGGGGGATAGTTTATATGAATGCCCAGAAATGGGATATGTAGTACCAGGTTCAGGGAACAACTGATACTCCAGTTTGGCTGGAATGTAGAATTCAGGTAGTTGAGTAGCATGGGATAAGACAGTAGGAGAGCCTTTAAGGACTTATTTTACACAAAAAGCCAAATGTTTTCTTATAATAAACAAAAAATGTTCTCACAAGAGGGAGAAGAGATAAAAAAGGAGGAGAGAAAGGGAGGCAGAGATATATTGCAGCCAAGTCTAGATTTATTCCAGAAAAGCAAAAGAAATTCTTGCAGAAGACTCAAAAAATATGTCAACAAAAGAGAGGTCCAAATCAAATAAATAAATATTGTGTTGTTAAAGAAAGTAAAAACTATCTAGAAGGAAAAAACAGTACTGCAACAACAGCTATAACTTATGAAGAATGGACACATCACAAGAATTTTCAGATGGCTTGAAAAAAATAAAGAAATAAAAAGGGAAGTCTAGCTTTTGGATTGAAAAAATATTAAAGAAGAATTCAAGAACACAAGCATGAAAATTGACGATGTAGAAAAGACAGTGAAAAATCCTAGTGAAGCAGTTGTCTTGCTGAGGAGTAGAGTGTCTAAGAAGAAGAAGAAAAAGAGAGTGATAGAAGAACAAATGATAAATAATACTTTTTTAAAAAAATGGCTAAACTGGAAGACCATAGCTTGATACAAACAAAAACAATAGTGCTGGAGGGTAGATAATAAGAATTTTCATAAAAACATATAATGAAGCAGAGTCTGAAAATTATGTTCCAGGAAACCAGGCAAGATTTAAGAAGTACTGGAAGTAGCAGGGCAGAATACAATTCAGTAGGATCCATAGGATGCTCATCCCTGAGTTTAATTACCCAAATAGGTAATCTTCAGGTTCCAAGGAAAGAGTCTTGAAATTAGCTAGGAGGAAGCATTTTACATATAAACCATATCAACAAACACATTCAAATCATGCTAAATTTCCCATAAGGAACACAAAATGAAAAGCAAGGGAAATTGGCTCTACCACAAAATTACCTACCCTGAAAAAATAGCATATTCCACTGTCAGAAAAGATGGTTCTTCAATAGTCACAAAATTTAATTCTTTCATGATAAAACTATCCAGGAGTTTACCACTTGTAAGAAACACATCTAAAACATAGCAACTCATAAAAATTCCAAGTGAAGGACTGAAATTTTAATTTTTTATGTTTCAAAGGCTGAATCAAAAAAGGCAAGAATTGTAGTAATGATTTTAGATTAGGCAATAACAAAATATATTCCACTAAAGGAGAAAAGCAAGGAAGTTATAATATGATTAAAAGCAACATAGTTATTAAAATGATAACTATTTGTAGCTAGTGGTACAATGAATAGAACAACAGGCTGAAACTCAGGAACTGTGAGTTCAAATCTTGCCTCAGACACTTAATAGCCATATGATCCTGGGAAAGTCACTTTACCTTTATTAGCCTCAGTTTTTTCATCTGTAAAATAAGGCAGTTGGACTTGATAGCTTCTAAGTCCATTTCAGCTCTAAAATCTATGATCTTATGATCTTCTATTGTTGATAAGGAATTTTGTCTTCATTGCAGGTGACATATTCTGAATGTTGAATTGTGCCAGTTAAGGCTGCAATCCCAGCAGCCACCACCAAAGCTCTTAAAGAACATATTTGTTTTCCATAGGGTTTTCCCCATAACATTGCTTCCTATTAGTATATCTGTTTTAACACAAAGGTCTGAAATTAGGATCATCATCATCACATTTCCTGGTTTTTTTTCATCTTGTGAACCATTATTTTTAGTCAGATGGTCTTGTTCAGTGCTGGAATAGATTTAAAAAAACAATAGCTTTGTTTTTGTACCCTGATTATCAAGGTTGGGTATTTCACTTCCTAGAGGCTGTGCCTTTGATAGATCGACATTACCAAAGAAAAGGAGGGCTTTGTAGTTTAGCAATTTCTTGGATCCAACCTGCATGAAGATTCATTTGATAAAGATGAACTACTTTTAGGAATAGTCCCAGTTAACCCTAATTTATTCTATTCCATTTGTGGAATTTTCTGGGCCTTGAAGTCTTTGTCTTGTCAAAAGTTTCTTTGCAATCTGTGGAAGCAATTCAGGCCCCCTTTAATTAGCAGACTGCTTTGCTTTTTTGATGGTAAATTAAAATTTTATTGTCTTTATTGTGAAACTGTCTTTTTATAATCATAGTGAACAAGAATTCGCCAAGAAGGAAGGAGATCCATTAGCTGACTTGGATGAGTTCCCATTCACCATAATTATGTAACACAGTGGAACTTTTAAAAAAGAGTGGGTTATAGTTGTT
Organism: Vombatus ursinus; assembly: GCF_900497805.2. Lineage (NCBI taxonomy): Eukaryota > Metazoa > Chordata > Mammalia > Diprotodontia > Vombatidae > Vombatus > Vombatus ursinus. The sequence continues at coordinate 34,563,656 of NW_020954585.1, forward strand.
TAAAAAAACCCATGGACTTATTTTTTTTTAACAAGTACCAAATAGATTTGACAATTACTACTTCATAGTATCATTTGAGATCTGGCACTAGTAGGCCCCCTTCCCACTTCAAAAAAATTATTTCCCTTGAGCTTCTTTATTATTTGTTGCTCTAGAAGTTTTTTTCTAGTTGTACAAAGTAATATGTTGGTAGGTTGATTGTTATGGCACTGAAAAAGTAAATTAATTTAGGTAGAATTGCTTATTTATTATGTTAGCATAGCCCAAAGACAAGTAATTACTATCACTCCAATTATTTGTCAGTATTTACTTCTGTCAAGCATGTTTTAAGTTTTATTCACATAACTCCTGGGTGTGCTTATGCATTGTTAGTGGAGTTGTGAACTGATCCAAACATTCTGGAGAGCAATTTGGAACTATGCCCAAAGGGCTATAAAACTATGCATACCCTTTGATCCAGCAAAAGTACTTCTAGGTCTATATCCCAAAGACATGAAAAAATGGAGAAGGACCTGTTTGTGCAAAAATGTTTATAGCAGCTCTTTTTGTGGTGGCTAAGAATTAGATATCAAGGGGATGCCCATCAATTGAGGAATGGCTGAATAAGCTGTGGTATATGATTATGATGGAATATTATTGTGATAAAAGAAATGACAAACAGTATGATTTCAGAAAAACTTGGAAAAACTTATGAATTACATGAACTGATGCAAAGTGAAGTGAGCAGAACCAGGAAAACATTTTGTACATTGTACAATAAAGAATTGTGAATGATTTAACTATTCTCAGCAATACAATGATCCAAGATAATCCCAAAGGACTCATAATGAAACATGCTATCCACCTCCAGAGAAAGAACTGATATTGTCTGAATACAGACTGAAGCATTTTCTCCTCTCTCTCTTTCTCTGTCTCCTTCCTTCCTTCCTTCCTGTCTTCTTGTGCAAAAGACTAATATGGAAATGTTTTACATGATTGCACATGTTATACCTATATCAAATTACCATCTCAAGGAGGGAAAGGGATGGAGGAAGGGATAGAATTTGGAACTCAAAATTTTTAAAGAAAAACATGTTAAAATTGTTTTAACATGTAATTGGACAAAAAAACTCCAAAATGTTATTTAAAAAATAGCTCATGTATGTTCCCTAGAAGGTAGACTCCCAATTGTTTTATACATTCTGAAGTTATCTTGAATAGAATTTCTTTTTCTGTTTTTGCTGGGTTTTATTGGTAACACAGATGGTTCTTGTTTACTGGGTTCTGCAAACCTACCCCTCCTCTCAGGAGCTTGGTGTGGCCTCACCGCCTCAGTGGCTCTACCTCCCTTCAGTCTCAGGTGTTTCAGTCCCTGTCCCACCTCCCCAGTCACAGCTGTAACAGCTGCAATACCTAGAACAAAGGCCATCGCTATCTTTAGGAGCTGAAGTGAGGTGACTGGAGGTGGGGGACTGGTAGGGGAGACTGCTGCCTACCCAAAAGGGAATCAAATTTGAATTTAGAGAAAGCGAGAACTGACCATATGCAGAAAGGCAGAAGATTTTGCAGATTTGTTATATATTCTGCAACTTTACTGGTTATTATTTAAATTTTAGTTGAATTTCTAAGATTCTCTAAGTAAACCATCAAAATGAACTTGCAAAAAGAAATACTTTTCTTTCTTATTTGCTTAGGCTTATTCCTTTAATTTCTTTTTCTTATTTCATTATTATACCTGGCACTTCTAGTACCTTTTCAGATAACAGTGGTGACAATGCTTTGCCCACAACCATATCAGAAAGGCCACTAGTGTTTTTCTCCATTATGGTGTCAGGAGTGAAAATGATAAAGACTGAAGAAGTATATTCCAAGCATATCAATTTATTAGCAAAGCATTCAGTTGCATAACAAATCAGATCCAAGGGCCCTCAGTAAGCATAAGGACTCCAAAAAGTAGTCATTAAAGCTTTCTTATAATCAATAATGAAGAACAAATCAATTGATCAGTCAGAACATGACAAAACCAAATGAACTTAGTTTTCACAGGAATACAGAACTTTAAATCATAAAATGGATGCTGTTCACAAGCTGAAGTTGATTTTGGTTCTTTCAATAGATAATAGTAGCTCTTCTTTTAGAAAGATATTTTTCAGCACATTAAGGAAATATCCATTTATTTGTAGATTATTAGTATTTTTAAAACATAAGTTGGTATTGTATATTGTCCAAAGGTTTTTCTGCATCTATTGATATAACTGTAATTTTTATTGTTGTGTTATTAAAATGGTCTACTATGGTCTTTTATGTTTATTGTTTTCCTAATATTTAATCAAACAAATCTGGTCCAAGTGTATCATTTTCTAGCATATTACTGTAGTCTCTTTGCTAATATTTTATTCAATATTTTGTATCAGGTTATCAAGGCCATCTTCATATCATAGAAAGAATTTAGTAAAAAAATTTTCTTACCCTATTTTTATGAAGTATTTATGTAATACTAATTGTTCTTTGAATATCTGACAGAATCCAATTTTAGCAGGACCAACAGGTGCTGTTTCCCCCTCCCCCTTTGGAAATTAATTTATTGAGATTGGATTATTTTAAATTCTCTATTTCTGGCTCTTAATCTAAATATTTTAATTTTTTTCAAGTATCCATTAATATAATTTCTTAGTTTTATAGTGTGTAATCAGATGAAATTGTTTCTAATAATTTTTTATTTCTTCTTCATTTGTTGTAATTTCTATTTTGTTTTATGTTTTTCCTATTCATTGATTCAATGGATTAAATTAATTTTGTTTATCTCTTTGTTTTTTAAAATTTCCCTTTCTGCCTAGATGTAGCTAGGAGTACAGTGGATAGCTTGATAGACCTGGAGTTGATATCTTTTGTTTTTCACCACTTGTATTGCTAATTAATATATTCAGGCACTCTTAATCACTGGCCTGATAGTCAATGTCCTGTCTGTTGATTTATTGTTCAATTGAGTTGGACTCTGTAACCCCATTTGGTGTTTGCTTGGCACAGTTACTGGAGTTGCCATTTCCTTCTCCAGCTCGTTATACAGATGAGGAAACTGAGGCAAACAGAGCTAAGTAACTTGCCCAGAGTCACACAGCTAGCAAGTGTCTGAGGCCAGATTTGAACTCAGGAAGAAGAGTTTTCCTGACTCTAGCCATAACACTCTATTCACTGGGCCACCTAGTTGCCCTACCTTCTGACTATTGCTGCTGCTGCCTATATCAACACTGACTCCCACACATCCTTGTTATTCCTTCTGGGTCTATGTATGATTTTTCCCTAATTCTCTGATCAGTGTCTGTACCTTGTACCTATTCTCTTCTTTGTCATGCTGCCTCATATCCCTGGATGGCAAAAGATCTCTGAGATGAAACAAGAAGCCAGGATCCCAGGAAGGGTGATAGACAGAGAAATGGATCTAACTTTGAGTATATTAACTTGAGTATTATTCATATCAAATTTTTAAGGCAGAGCAAAGGAGCAGGACTCCAGAGAATGAACAAACATGTATATTATGGATAAATTCAAAGCAGTAGGTCAAGACCAGGGTAACCAGCAATCAAGGTAACCAGGAATCAAGAGGATACAGAAACAACATACAAAGCTCTTCTAGTCATCAACTAGGCAAAACATCCAAACAAACAGTAATCAGGAATTTAGATTCACTAGTACATATAAATAATAAATCTTATTTTTAACACATGAATTTCTAACTTGGTACTTTTTATACTCAATAAGCATATAATTAAAAGAGTGAGATATATTGTTTTTATAAATAACTTTCTATTGATTTTGGTTGGTAATTTAATTATGTTAAGTAATTAAGAACTAGATAAAGATGTTATGTAGTTATTAATCCTCCATAAATATAACTTTAACAAACTGTTGGTGTGTTCCTTAGATAATAACATGCCAGTCGGTCTAAATCAGATACATTTTTGAAGCTGTCAATTGAAAATGTTCCACACACATATAATTTACAAATGCTAATACTTGCTAATCATAATTTAGTGGGTTTTTGGCTGGTTCTTTTATTACAAAAATAGAATATAGTAGAAGCCAAGAAAATCTATAATAATAAAAATAATTTGACAGTGAATATCATATAGTTTAAATATTAAATCTGACTGAGTTTAAAATTGTTATTTGGGAAAGGGGAATGCACTGGCAGTATTGCTGGCAATCTACCAGATGTAAAAAAATGAGTTCGCTTTAAAGCCTGAATTGTGCTTTCATCTCTAGAGAGGTCATGTGAAAAGTTCACATAGGATGATAGGATAATAGATTTAGTGCTGGAAGGAACTTTAGATGTAATTTGCTCTGATCTCTTCATTTTATAGATGAGGAAGCTTGGGAGCAGATAAGTTAAATGATTTGCCTAAAGTCACACAGATAGTGAATAAAAAAGCCAAGATTTGAAACTAGGTCCTTTCACTCAAATACAATGATCTTTCTAAAGCAGAGGTTCTTAACTTGGGGTCCATGAACTTATTTCTTAATATTTTAATAACTGTATTTCAATTTAAGTGACTTCCTTTATAATTCTTTGTTTTTATTTTATGCATTTAGAAATATTCTGAGAAGGGCTTCCCCAGACTGTTAAAGGGGTCTATAACACAGAAAATATTAAGAACTCCTGTTGTAGTCTGATCTAGAGCTTTGCTTTTTTTATAACTTGTGTGAAATTAGCTTTATATCTTTTTAGTTATGGTTATATCCTTTAAGATCACTAATTATTGAACATTTTTATTACCTGCAAAGGAGTAAAACCCCATTAACACTCTGGTGTCTGGATATAAGAGTAAATACCTGTACCACACGTAGCTGCTTATTGAAATGAGTGTTTTAACCCTCCCAAAAGCACAATCTTCAAGGATAACACTGATTTAAATGATGTTGCCATAATTCAAAGCATTCTTATATGAGGAACTTGGGTCAGAAAATGAGCTGTTAAACTAATTGTAAAATGATTCCTGAGTTCAAATCTGGCCTCAGACACTTATTAGTTGTGTGGCCCTGGGCAAACCACTTAACCCTCTTTGCCTCAGTTTCCTCATCTATAAAATGAGCTGGAGAAGGAAATGGCAAACTACTTCAGTACCTCTGCCAAGAAAACCCCAAATGGGATCACAAAAACTCAGATGTGACTGTAAAATGACAGAACAACAACAGTAACAACAAAATGCAACTATGTGCTCCTTTTATGAATAAGTAACAGGATGAGAATGGTAGGTCACAAATTATGATGACCTTTAAAAGTTGGTTCATTAGATCCAGGAAACATACTGAGAGAGGAATCTGGATCCTGATTGGACAAACAGGAATATGGAGCTGGAAAAGGGAAAAAAGTGAGAAGCCATGCAGAGATAGGAGAGCAGAAGGTGCTGCCAAAAAAGAAAGAAGTCAGGATGATAGGACTGAAGCTTCTTAGAGTCATTGGAGATAGATTAAGACAGAAGCAGAAAACCTACTGGCCTACAGATTTCAACTGGTAATCATGTCTTCTTCACCTTCATGGAAGGCTGAAGTCTTTTCCTCTGCATGTAGTAAGGGCAAGGGGAGGGAGTTCACCCTGCTTTGTTTTAAATGTTTGCTTTGGCTTTATAAACAGTGGTCACTACCTGGTAATTATTATTTGGGGAAGTAATCACTTGGAATACAGTTGGAAGGAAGCAATTAAGGAAAGAAATATTTCCAGAGAAAGCTAGGTAGATCTAACATTGAGGCATTTTGCTAGAATCTCTATCTTTAGTTGGGGGCTCAAAGTTTACAAAAAGATAAAGAGAATTATATGTCTTAATAATATTTCCTAGACTGAAGAAGTAAAATTTCTATTGGTAACCCTTCTTCGCTCCCATCACCCACTCTGCACACAGAGTCAGAAGTAAAGTGAGGGTTACTATCACCCTTATCACTACAACATTTAGAATTACCTTCAAAAGTTCAAATTTATATAGTGTAATTTGGTTTGCAAAGTTCTTTCCTCATAATCATGTGAAGAAATATAAGATTGTTGGTTTTGTTGTTGTTGTTCAGTCATGTCTGACTCTTTGTAACCCCATGGACTATGCTGTCCATGGGGATTTTCTTGGCAAAGATACTGGAGTTTGCCATTTCCTTCTCCACTAGATTAAAGCAAACAGAAGTTAAGTGAATTGCATGACGTCACATAGCCAGTAAGTGTCTGAGGCTGAATTTGAACTCTGGTCTTCCTGACTCCAGGCCCAGTGCTCTATCCACTGAGCAACCTAGCTACTCCCATTTAAAAACACTTATTTACTTATTTGTTTGTTTGTTTTTATAAGCATTTTCTCATGCCTCCCCAAAACTGAATAATTAAAAAATGAAAACTAAAATCCGCAAAACAAATATGTACATCCCAGTAAATTAAATTTCCACATTTAAAATCTAAATTTGGCCAGATCTAATTCTATGTCTCATTTTAGATTTTAAGTCCATCATCTCTGGCAGAGATAATTATCTTCAGTCCCTTTGACTTGAAGTTTGTCCTTGCATCGATTAGAGTTCTAGTCTCTGAAAGTTGTTTTTCCTTATAATGTTGCCATTGTGTACATTGTTCCAGTCCTTTTCACTTCAGTCTGCATCAGTTCAAAGAGGTCTTCCCAGTTTCCTCTGCAACTATTTCTTCACTTTTTGTGGAACAATCATTACATTATTCATATGCCACAATTTCTTGAGCTATTCCCTAAGAGGCGAGCGTCCCCATAGTTTCCAGTTTGGGGCTACTACAGAAAGAGTTGCTATAAATATTTTTGAACTATTGAATAAAATATAATACAGTAGCCTGAGTTTTAGGTACAAGTCTGCCAGAAACAATCTTATTTAATTTAACATTACTCTAATATCCAAGCAATTTTAGCTTACAGAGAAAGAGGTCCAAACTGGCATATTTCTCCTATGCCCTCAGACATGTCTCTCTAAGCTGGATATATAATTGTATATTAGATTAACGTTAACTTGTATAAAATTGTTTCTGGCAGTATTAATAATTTTTTCTTTGACAGTTAAATGGTGCCTAGCTAAGGCCCAGGGCTTGTTTTCTTTGAAAGACTTCCATGGCCAAGTAAATTGAAATTAGGGCCCTTTAAAACGTTTATAGGAAGTTTTTTGGAGCAGAGCTGCCCACAGTTGTTTACTGCTATTTAGGCTGATAAAATCTAACCATTTCAGAGAAAGTTGAAGTTTGTCACACAAAAAACAATCAATCAATCAATAAGCATTTTAAAAGCACCTACTATGTGCCAGGCACTAGAGTCAGAAGTATGTGTCCATTTATCTTTTCATGCCTGTGTTGGTAGCCACTTTTGTTTGTACTGCATTGTATATGGTAAGCCTTCCTTATCATATGCATAGTCTTTGGAAATTACATCTGGTTAGCAGATTACCTGAGACTAGTGATCTATTCTTTGAGTAGAAGTTTAATTGCTCTTAGTCAAACCCCATAAGTTTTCCCAACTGGCTAAAAGTGATGTGTGATGTTTTCTTCACTGCTTGTTGGTGGCTTGCTCAGTATCTATGAATCTGTTCTGTGATTAGATATACAAAAGCTTGAGCATTCAATGGGGTTTGGGTTGCTAGCTACAGAAATGTTGCTTTGTCTTTTATGTGAGTCTGTGTTGATATTTTTTGAGTAAAAATGGTGCTTAGTCCAAAAGAGAACTGAAATCAGTTTAAAAGTTTCTTACCAGTGACTCCAAAAGCAGAGAAAGAAAAAAAAGTCATTTTACCATTAGTTTACAGAAGTTCAGTCTTATCTGGTGCTTACAAATACCACTCAGCAGTCAATTGTTATTTTTCTCTTCAACTTGGAAAAAAGGAATTGTTTCAGCAAAATGCAAGTAAAATACTTTTGAGGGGGGAAAAGGGCAAAATTTCATTTTAACTGTTTGGTTTATCTAACCACAATGATCTTCTCAATGATATGGAAGATTAGAATCTTTATTAAACATGATTTAAAAGCAGAGAAGTATGCAGTTAAGAAATTAACGGTTTTAAAAAGTGAAATCTCCAGCATGGGTCAGTTTAGAAAAAAAGACAAAAAAAGAGAAGCCCAGCACTGCAGAAAGTAGCGATGGCAAGACTGAGCAAGTTTTTAGACCACATAAAGGTAAGAAGAGAATAATTAAATAGTGAGATTGCCATACCTTTAGAACTATGAACTTTATGTGGAGAAATGCTCTTTTCATTCTTAGGAAATTGGAGTTAGAGTTTTAGGATTTCTTATGATTTTTAAACTCAAATTCATAGGTGTTATGATTTTGAAAAGAATCATGTAGGAACTATAATCATGTAGCAACCTCTAAAATATGAGTAATTTGAAATTTGGATTTATTGAATTTGATAAATTAATTGGGAACAATTATTATTCATGAAATGGTTGATCTGTGCTCTGAATGGTAACTGCTTTTGCTACAACTTCGTAATTGTAAGAGCAAAAGTGATCATTATACTAGTTTCTGAATGCAACCAGTATCAAATGCCAAAAATGAGAGAAAAATTAAATAATTTTTTTCCACATAGCAGATTAAGGTTATTAGATTGGCAGCATATTTTATTTTTGTAATTCTTGGCTCAAATAGCTAATTGTATGGAACTCCTCATTGGTGGAGATTGATTACTCAATGACGACTCCCACCTGTGTGAGGGTAGGGCAGGATTGGTGAGAGCTGGAGAGAAGAGAGGTCTGTTCTTTTGTCTTCCAACTTTGAGAGAAAACATGCCCTATTCTTTTTCAGATCCCTGAAGGGAGAGAAAGACTCTGGGGAAGAAGATAACATGTAGAGAATCTGACAATCTACATATCTACCTTGCTACAATTAGAGATTCTGAAGTATTTCTCCTTACGTGACATCTAGGACTCTCTTTCTCTTGGTTGAATTATCTTGCTCCCAAAGGGAGAGTTCATTCTTTCTGCTCATTGTCTGGTATATAATCTCATAGTATATACTTTCTCCAATTTCTGTTTGCTATCAGTCTGGATAAGTGAGTTTGTTTGCTATTTACTATATGCATTCATTGTGTAATTGGCAGGCGTCTAGTGGGAAGGGAGTTGAGCCTTGGATATGTAACTTCGGACATTCCTTCTCCCTTAAGGAATAACAATCAGAAGTGTAGCTTGAACCTTAAAGTTATTTCCCCTAGACTATATGGAGACAATATTTAAAGGATAGCAACTAAATATAATTCTAGCCCAGTACCCCATATCTCTTAGGAGAGCAGAATAACCAGACTTTGGCCCTATCTTCTTGCTCTCCTTCCTGGAAGGAATCAAAGTCTTCATTGGAGAAAGATGGGAGGGAGGGTGGTGGTGGTGGTGGAGAAAACTCTTCTTGCCTCCTTGAGAACCACGTCTATACAGATCTATGTAGATACACATAAACTACATGAGTAAAATAGCATACCCACACTGGGCTCTAATATTTTGTATATTATGTTTTAAGGCCATGCAATTGTCTTATGGTAGTGTTATGCTTATAATTTTTCTTGTTTTGTTATTTGAAAAATAATGTATAGGGGTCCTGTTGGGTTTAGAATGATACCTATAGTGTTATACATTTGTAACATCAAGAGAAAGGATCCATCCATCTGAATATTGTCATTGATTTATGAATTTAAACTATTACATGGTCGAAACTTTATCTGAAAGACAAAGTACCCTTCTGGTAAAAGAATATCATAAGTATTCAAAAGGATATACTGTGGATTCTGAAAGAGCTAATTTAGGTTTGGTGAACAGTACAACAAACATTGTCTGACTATTCCTTCTCTGTCTCTTTTGATGGATCTACATCTGTGTCATGTATACTACACACAGCGGGTGTTCTAGGTTCTATCTTCTTCATCTCTACCACCTAGAATTTCTTACTTCCTTCAAGGCTGGGCTAAAATCCCACTCTTTCCAGGTCTGTGAATTTGTGCCCAACCTGTCTCTGAATCCAAATATAGCCATTTCCCGCATCTGTTACAGAGATACTGCTAAGATGCTGATGGGAAATTAGTTATCCCATGAACCTCCAAAATGTGCAAGGACCTCCTTTGGCCAAGGTAGAAGAAGGACTAGGGAAACAAAGCTATGGCTAAACTTGGTGTTCCTCCCTCCCAAGCAATTTCCTTTCAGAGGCAGCTTTATTTCCTCTCCTCTAGAGAGGCAACTGGGTGGCACAGTAGAGATTGCACTGGTTAGTAAGACATGAGGTCAAATTCAGCCTTAGATACTTACTACACGTGAGACATTGGGTTAAGTGACTTCTCTCTGCCTTAGTTTCTCCAACTATAAAATGAGGATAATTATAATACTTACCTCACAGGGTTGTTGTGAGGATTAAATGAGATAAAATAATTGTAAAATGTGTAGGACAATGCCTAAAACTCTTCCTTTGCAAGGTCACTTCCAGTTCATCCAATGGCTCATTGGAGACATCTAAATTTCACTCTTAGATATAATGACTTTGATTGATATGTTTCAATTTACTTGAGCTCCTATCTGGTTAAGAAACCAAATGCTGCATTTTATTGTTTATGTTTGTCATTCCATTCCCAGCCCTTTTATATTCTTTTTATCTATTTGCTTCCATTAGATTGTAAGGTTCTTAAGGGCAAGGACTATCTTTCTTTTTATTTGTGTCCTGGGCACTTAGCATAGTGCCTAGAATAGTGGGCTCTTAATAAATGTTAATCGACTATTGATTTATTCAGTTGGCCCCCATACTTACACTTCTCTCTGCCTCAGTTCATACAATATTACTAAGTTTCTCTATTTAGATTGGAGAGGTTTTTGAAGCATTTGAGAAAGATGCTAGAAATATTTTGCTATTTTTAGCAAATATAGACATAATTTTAGTTACTTTATTTTCTTATTTTCTTCCAACTTTTGGTTCTAGCTATGTAGGAAGTATCCTGGTGAGGAAAGTCTGTCTACTGATGCAGTTTTGAACTTTTTTTTGGTAGCTTTTTTGCAGTCTTAAAGAATTGTGGGAGGTGTCAACTGGATTAAACCAGCCTCTAACCTGCAGATGACTGGAGCCCAACAGAGCAGGCTTGAGACAGGAAAGTCAGGAATCAAACAGAAGTTTAATTTCAAAGTGAGGGAAACAGCTTGTAAGCAATGAGGGACATAAACCCATGTATTGGGGCCCTGCTCCTTGCAGGGGACCTGAGACTTTGTGGAGAGATCTCTGTTGAGATCTTATACTTTATACTCTATTGAGACTTGTACTATGTGCTATGCAGTAAGCTGTAGCCCTGACAACGAGGGGTAACAGCAACATGAGTCAAGTTTGATTCATAGCAGGGCTTCAAGATGGGAATATGGGTACTTGTCTGAACTTTCCCAGTGCTTGTCCGAGCTCAGGAAACACTCGGTGCTGGTCAAAGCAATACAATGATTATGTGATTTTGCCAGAGGGTGGGTGCAAAGGATTGTTGTTATGTTAAGCTCAGGGCATAGCTAGCATAACTCTGGAAAACAGGGTATCTCCTAATATCTTGACAGGGGCCAGTGAAAAAGTTAATTGACTTGCTCAAGGTCACATCATCAGCAAAACTGAACATGAATCCAAGTCATCTTGACTGTAAGGCTGGCTCTCTATTGCACCATGTGACATTTTTTCTAGTTATTTCTCATGTAATTTTTTACACTCAAATTTAAATCTCTATCCAAATGTACTAAACACTTATCTTTCCCTCCCTTAAAGATTTTCTGTGAAACTCCAAGTGTAAGTAAAATATAGCTCCATTCTGAAGCACTCTCACTGTCAGAAGAATTGATATTGTCAGAATCCCCATGCCAAGACCACCCCTTTTCAGTCCTCTGTTTTTACCATTAGGAGATGCTCTGTTTTCCAGGCTGTGCTACTGCTTTGGTAAAAGAACCCACACACTTGCTGGGGGCAGAGAAGAATTTTAGCAGAATGATGGCATACTGAAAGAAAAACGACAAAGAACAGTGTGACAGAAAGGAGGGAAGCACTGATGTGGAGATATGAACCTCAGCTTACCCCCTTGTTAGAGCAATAACCCACCCAGTGTACTGCTGTAAGTCATGGTGACTTTAGGTTTTGAGGTTGGCAGGTACTGGGGCACTGGTAGGGGAAGGAAGAGAAAGTATATCCCACTACAGGCTCTCTTGAATTTCTGTGAATCCTAGGAGTATTCTTTCTGAGTATCCTGAAAGAAGTATTTCTGTGTTCTTTACTATGTAAATATAACTATTATGTATTATAAAACTTTGTAGCTCTAAGTGTTTGTAATTTTAGAGTCTGTCATTTTAGACTTCTTTTAGAGGAGTACCAAATGTTTTTAGTGTTAACAGATTATGCATGGATGGTGGACAATAAGGGAGAGAAGTGAAAAGTCCAAAAAAGTGTACCTGGGACTTCTGTGTCAAGCAAGAGCTTCTGACATAAGGATTATACTTGTATTTCCACGTTCATGAAAGACATTTGGAATAAAAAATCAGAATTATAAAAGACCTTAGAAATTAGGAGAAAATGCAGGTTCAACTCCCTCATTTTATGATGAAAAATTTGAACCAGAGAGGTTAAAGGACTGACACAATGTCCTAAAGTCAGTAGAGAAAAGCTGGAATTGGAACCTAGTTCTTCTGACTACCAATGTAGTGTTTTGTTTTTTTTCTCTAGTGCACTAGGTTGTTTCTCTAGGGATGTAAGGGGGAGGTCTGGATTTTGTGTATGTATGTGTGTGTGTGTGTGTGTGTGTGTGTGTGTGTGTGTGCATGTCTCTGTCTGTCTGTCTGTTTTATTTAGAATTTAGTCAGCAATTATTTTCAGTTTTATTTGTTGAAGCTCTATAAGCAATGGTTAGATCAATTGATTAGAACAGTGCTTCTGGAGTCAAGGCTTGTGGGTTCTATCCAGGTCAGTTACATTTGCATTGGTAGTACTTGTTACAAGTGAGCTCTGCTTACATAGCCTGAGAACTAAGTGTCACCTCTACACTATTTTGAAACAGCTTTTTCTCAATCCTCATTCTTCTTGACCTCTGCAGCCTTTGATCACCCTCTTTTCCTTTATACTCTCTTCTCTCTAGGTTTTCAGGATACCATTCTCTCCTGGTTCTCCTAACTATCTGACTGTTTTTTCTCTGTCTCCCTCTTCCAGATCATGACCTTTAATTGTAGGTATCCCTCAGGGTTCTTTCCTAGACCTTCTTCTCTTTTTCCCTCTTTGCTACTTTACTTGGTGATCTCATTCATTTCCAAAGATTTAATTATCATCTTTATGTCAATGATTCTTAGATCTGCCTTTTTTGCCCGGATCTCTGCTGACCTCCAATCTCATATCTCCAACTGCCTTTCAGACATCTCAGACTGGATGTCCAGCAGACATCTTAAACTCAATATATCCAAAAAAGGAACTCATTAATCTTCCCCCAGACTCTCCCCCAGCCTTTTATTTTCCCTGTTACTGTAGAGGGCAACACCATCCTCCCAGTTCTTCAGGCTTGTAGCCTAGGAATTATCACCAACTCCTTACTATCTGGAGCCATCTTGAGCGAATGCTGGGCGTGTCCTTTTTCATGAGAAAGCAATAAAACTCCTTTTTGCCTTTCTTAAGAAAAAGTCTCTGATTTGATTATTTTGGGGGTCACAAACACCCCACACACTATTCAAAACTTTTCATAACCTCTCTCCTACCATTCTAGACTTTTTACACCTTACCCTTAGTGGGTATTCCTCAATCCACTGGCTTCATGGCTGTTCCACAAACAAGACTCTCCATCTTAGCTCCTGGTATTTTTTCTGGCTGTCACCCATGCCTGGAATGCTCTCCCTCTTCTGCTCCTACTACTGACTCCCTTGACTTCCTTTAAGTCCCAACTAAAATCCCATCTACTACAAGAAACCTCCAACTCCTCTTAATTCTAGTGACTTTGTTAATTATTTACTATTTATCCTGTATGTAGCCTGCTTTGTATATATATATTGTTGCATTTTGTCTCCTCCATTAGATTGTAAGCTTCTTGAGGGAGGTACTATCTTTTGCTCTTTTTGTATCTCCAGGCATAGTGCCTGGCACATAGTGGGTGCTTAAATGTTTATTGACTGATTGATTGATGAAGGAAGAGAATAAAACATAAATTTTAGAAGAATATGTATTAACAAAAATTTATGTAAATGAGAATATCTTTATGTGTACACAACAGCTAATTAATATTTTGGAAGGAGTGAAATGGTTTACATGGGTGTAATTATTAATTTCCTAAAATGTATCAACAGTATCCACCAAAACTAAAGGAAAATTTCAATCCAAAATGACTTGTGGTTGACTGTTTTTAGGCCTCCTTTGTGCCTTCAAAGGATTAAAAATAAAAGTTTTAAGGAAGGGAATTAGAAAAGGATTTCCTAGTCTAATAAGAATGTTGGATATGAGAATACTTTTGTCTTCTTCAAGTGTAAGTCCTCAGAAGTGGTAAAAGGGAGGACTTTAGAGGCATAGAGTCAGACATATGTTTAAATCATCTAATCTGTTGTTACAATTTATCCTCTGTTGTTCTCTTAAACAATCTGACCAAATTCCTGCCAGGTAGCTGGAGCTTCTGAAGCATTGCAGCTTGTTCCAGTACCGTTTGCTGCCTAGAGGGAGTCATATCTGTTGCCTGGCCTGTACTTGGTGTGCGGCCAGTACCTGCTAATAGGAGGGCCTTGTCTAGTGCTGTTGCTGGGCCTGCCACCACCAACTTGGAGGGGGGGGCAAAGGTTAGGGTAGAGGAGGAAAGGGAGTTGACTGAGTCTGGTGATGGATGTGCAGCAGGGGGTCCACCTGGACCCGAAGATAGCCATCCTGCAGATCATAGAGGAACTGAACAAGCATGGCCGAGTGCTGGTCAATGACACCCAGAAGGTGACCGAGGCTGGCGTACCATGGTCCTTGAAGTCACAAAAAGTTGGACATGACTGAACACCAACAATGGCTACTACCTTTGCTGTGCCAGCTTCCCATATGGGTATGCTTTTCAATACTTATTCATTAAATGTCTGAGTGTGATTGGAAGACACATTTCCTTTCTCAATCTAAGGTCTCTAACGTTAAAACTACACTTCCATACAAATGCCTTGAACACTGTTTTCTAGAATAGTATAGCAGCAATAGCAAAATAGGAAATGTTTTGAAATGAGCCCAGATTTATAGTTTAAAAAATTTATTTCATGTTGAAGTAGCCTATAATAATACTATTATTATCTTATACTTTTATTCACTAAATGAATTGCAGATAGGTAGTGTGTTAGACTCTATGAGACATATGCACCTTGAAGGGATAGTCATAATAGACAATAAAAGACAAGTCAATTATGTAATTACTATGGGCCAGGCACAGTGCTAAGTGGGAGGAATCCCACTAACAAGCAAAAACAGTCACTATCCTCAAGAAGATCACAAGTTGATTAGGGAGAAAACTTGTGAATAACTCAGTATAGATAAGGGGTGTGTGTGTGTGTGTGTGTGTGTGTGTAGAGAGAGAGAGAGAAAGAGAGGAGAGGGAGAGAGTAGACGAAAGGTAATCTCAGAGAGGAAGGCACTAGTAGTATAAAATTTTCTTTAAAAAATGCTAAGCACAAAATCTTTATGAGGGTAATATCCTTATAATGACAATTTATGGTCCTAAGACAGTGTTTCTACCAAAAAGCTAACTTGGTAACCAGATAGTACCATATATTTCATGTACACACTAAAAATTTGCTTTTTCCATTATTAACATAAAGGGTTATCAATTTACATGCATAATAATAATAATGGATATCCACACTGCACTCTGAAGTTTGTACTATCCACACATTATTCCACTTGATTCACCCAGCTCCATAAGGTAAATGCCACAGGCACTATCCCTACTCTACAGATGAGGAAACTTCGGCAAATAGTAGACAAGTCACACAGCTTCAAAACAAGTGAGCAGGATTCAAACTCAGGTTTTTATGACTTCATATCCAATGTTCTATCTATAACACTATACTGCCTGTACTTGTTTATGGTGAAAACTTGTTTATGGTGAAAAGTATTATATGCCACAATGCTGATTATTCAAATTATAGTTTTAGAAGCCTCAGAGATTAGCTAATCCAATCCCCTCATTTTATAGATGAGGAAACTGAGGCCCAGGGATGTGAAGTGACTTGCTGAGATCATAGAGGTAGTAAAAACAGCAGAACCACCATTTGAACTCAGATCACTTGATTCCAGAGCCAACACGTTGCTGGCTGTTACAAGCTCATTTTAAATTTTGATTTATAGAAAGGGATTTTAATAAAGGAAAACTAAAAGCTGTAAAGGTCCTAGAATTTTCTTGTATTTTTAGCTATTAAGACTAAGTTTATTTCAAATGACCAATTATAGTGATATTTTGTCAGAATAAGCAAGTATTTTAAGTGCAATCAACAGCAATTCAACTTGGGCATAATTAATCAAAGTAGACTTTTTTAAAGCAATGAAATGAGACTGCTTTATCAATAATAACAATGAGAATGATGAAATTCATTATTAACTTCCATTCTTCTAATATTTTATACATAAATACCTAGTATTTGTAGCCATTTTATAGTTACTAGTATAAACAGGAGCCCTGTGCATATGAAGGTCTCCCATTACATTAGTTATAGCACTCTTGACAATGAAAGAAATTCATGAAATACAATTGACATTATAACTCTCATTTATTTAAAGTTTAAAGGTATTTTCCATTTTAAAGATGAAGAAACTGAGTCCCAGAGAGGCTAGATGACTTCAATGTAAGAGAGGAGTAAGTGACAAAGTTAGGACTAAAACCCATATCATCTTCAACTCCTCACTCTCATTCACCCTCATCACCTCAGACTACTGCAATAGCCTTTTAGTTGGTCTCTCAGTCCATCATCTACTTAGCTGTCAAATTGAACTTCCTAAAGTGCAGGTATGACCATGTCATGCCAGTCCTCTATTCAGTAAACTCTAGTGGCTCCTTACCACTTCTAGGATCAAATATAAAATGCTTTGTTTGGTATTGGAAGCCATTCATAACATATACTCCTGCTGCCTTTCCAGTCTTCTTACACATTACAGAATTGGAAATCCAGTGATAATGACCTTCTTGCTGTTCTTCCCACAAGACACCCCATCTCCCAGCTCCAGGAATTTTCACTGGCTGGGAATGGAAAGAATGAGGTGAGCCTGCAATATTCTCTCCTTCCTCATCTCCATTTCTTAGCCTCTCTGCTTTCTTTCAAGTCCTGGCTAAAATTCTACCTTCTACAGGAAGCCTTCCTCAAGATCCTTTAATATCTTTCCTCTAAGATCATCTTTAATTTGTCTTATACATATTTTTTGTTCATAGCTGTCTCCTCCATTAGATTGAAGGCCTTGAGAACAAGGACTGTTTTTTTGCCTCTCTTTGTATCCCCCACACATAGTATAGTGCCTGGCATATAGTGGGTGCTTGATAAATACTTTTTGACTGACTGATCTCCATGAAAACATCAGGGACCCCAGAACAGATTATTTTTCAAAAACAATGTAAGGATATGATTGCCATAGAAATTAATAAAGGATTCTGTATTCAAATAATAAATATGCTGAAAAGTGAAAGTATATAGTGACTTGCATTGATTTCATAGCATTGCTATACTATAAACAAGTGAATTTGAATTTTAAAAACATTTTGGTCAATCAGAATAAAATTAGGTTAAAAAACATTCTCAGTTACAAATAGCATGATGCAGTGCTAGGAGCACTCAGTTAGGAGTCAAGGGACCTTGGCTTTGAATCCTAGCTCTCCTGCCATGCTCATTACCAGTGTAAACTCAGTCTAGTCAACCTCTCTGGGTCTTGAATTTCTCATTAGTAAAATGAGGGAGTTCATCTCAATAATTTCCAATGTCCCTTGCAGCTTTATCTCCTATGATCTCAGAATTTCTACTCAGATATAACCGTTTCTCTTAATGACCAATTAAAAAGAAAATGCTGTTATTTGTGCTACTTAAAGGAAAGCAGTACTTCATATACTATATAAATTTAACAATTTCCTATAGTGTCAATTGTATGAGGGCAGTGACCATATGTTTCTTCATTCTTCCCCTCTCCCCAGTTTCTAGGACAGTGCCTTGCATTTAGTAAAAACAAAAACAAACAAATTTAAATAAAAGAAATTGACCAACATTTGCTTTTAAATTTAGAAATTATTTATTAAATTATGAACTGAGAAACCATCACTTCTGGGATCATGTAACCTCTGTTGTGTTCTGCACTGGTTGTATCACAAGGAATCATAGAATCTCAGAGTTAGAAGGATGCTCTAAGGCCATTTAGTCTAACCCCTACTTGAAAAAGAATCTTCCCTCCAATATACCCTTAAAATGGCCACCCCACTTTGGCTAGTCAACCTACAGAATTCCCTCATGTATTCCCTTATGAGACAGCCCATTCTATTTTGGGATAGCTCTAATTAATAAGGAAGGTTTTCCTTACATTAAGCCAAAATTTTCCTTTTTGCAACTTCAGGCAAAGACTCCTATTTGTGTTTGCTAGGGTTAAACAAAGTAAGTCAAACCCCTTTTTCCAATATATTTTCCAAGTATTTTTCAAACACTTGAAGATAATGATTATGCCATGCTGTCTTCTCTTCTTCTGGCTAATCATCCTTAGTTCTTTCAAGCTATTTTCATAAGATTCATATTGAGTTTGTAGTTCCTTAAAACCTCCAACTTTTTTTTTCAGATGAACCACTGTCTAGCCATATCTGCTTATTATATTATCTTTATTATCTTATCATATTATCTAGAGGCATATGAAATGGAAAATATAGAATATCTTTGCCTTACTGCCCCAAGAATCCTTCAGCTGCCAAATCTAATAACCTTTTCTCCATTCTCATCTTTCTTAACCTCTTTCCAGCATATGGCAATGTTGATTATCTTCTCCTGGATATGCTCCCTCCCTGAGTTTTCATGACATTGTTCTCCTCTAGTTCTCTCTGTCTGTCTCTCTATCTCTCTCTCTCTCTCTGCCTCTGTGTCTGTCTATCTGTCTGTCTGTCTCTCACTACTTTTCAGTCTCCTTTTCTTGCTCTTCATTCATGCTACAATCATGATGTATGGGTGTCCTTCAAGTCCTAGCCCTCCTCTTTTTTCTCTCCATACCATCTCTCTTGGTGATCTCATCAACTCCCAGGGAGTCAATTATCATCTCTATGCAGATGAATTCCTGCTTTATATGTCCAAGTAACTTATCATTGAATTGTTGTTCAACCATTTCAGTTGCATCAGATTCTTTGTGATCCCATTTGGAGTTTTCTTAGCGAAGATACTTCAGTGGTTTGCCATTTCCTTCTCCAGTTCATTTTACAGATGAGGAAACTAAGACAAACCAGGTTAAGTGAATTGGCCAGGGTCACATAGCTAATAAGTGTCTCAGGCCAGATTTGAACTCAGGAACACGAGTCTTCCTAAGTCCAGGCCCAGTGCTCTATCCATTGCACCACCTATCTGCTCCATAGTTGAATAGCTTCCAGGGGTGGGGAACCTGAGGCCTCAAGGCCACATATGGCCTTCTGGGTCCTTGGGTATGGCCTTTTGACTGAGACCAAGTTTTACACAACAAATCCTTTTATAAGGAGATTTATTCTGTGAAGTTTGGATTCAGTCAAAGGGCCACACTTGAGAAATTAGAGTGCTGCATGTGGCCTTGAGGTCGAAGATTCCCCACCCCTGGACTATATTAACATTTTCAGTTAAACTAAGAGAAGAGTTTTAATATGCTTCCACATAATCTGTTGCTATATCTTGTCATTTCTATCTTTACATCTTTCAAAAATGCTCCCTCCATCTTCACTAACACAGTCACCACTTTAGTTCAGGACCAATGCAAATAGCCTTTTCGTTGGTTTCCTTGATTCAAGATTCTCCCAATATATCAGCTGCCATCTAAAGCATGGGTCTGACAGTGTCATTCCTCTACTCTATAAACTCGAGTGCCTCCTATTATTATCTTCAGGAACAATATAAAATCTATTAGTCATCTAAAGTTATTAATAATAAATCTTCTTACATTTTATTCCCCTCCAAACACTCTACAATCCAGCTACACTGGCCTGCTTGCTCTTCCTAGCACACAACATTCTTTCTCCCATTTTTGTGAGTTTTTAGTTTTTGTTTATTGTACCTGGAAACCCCTCCCTCCTCACTACTACCTCATAGTGTCCCTGGCAAGACTCAACTAAAATCTTACTGTTTTCAAAAAGTCTTTCTTAGTGCTCTTAACTGTTAGTGTCTTTCCCTCAGAGCTTACCTTCCATCTACTCTCTCTATATCCTATATATACCTAGTTACTTACATGTTGTTTTCTTCATTCTAATGGTCATGATCTACTTGAGGATTGGGAATGTTTTTGTCCTTTTTTGTTATTCCAATACTTAGTCCAGTGCCTAGTACATAGTAGTTGCTTAGTGAATGCTCATTGATTGACAACATATATCAAAATTGAAGAATAATAACTATTTCCAAATGTGATATCTCTTTAGATCAAAACATTCCTAACCACTTGACTTGGTCAAAAGTCTGAAAATAATACAATGTAAGTAAACTTTTGTTTTTTACTGTTTAAAAACCAGACCAAGGTAGATTAATCCCAAAACTCACCTTATGTTTTCAAATGATTTATGACCTGCTATAAAATTTATCATTTTCTGTGAATTCTATGATCTCTATTCTGTAGCTAAAACCTGATTTAGAATTTTCTGGTCATAAATTAAAAGAAAGATAGATTGACATTATGACTACTTGGGAAAGGGTCTAGAAAAGGGAAAGAAAAGTTTTGATATTTTATTAAATCAAATGCTTACATGACTATTTGAATTCTAAATTTTTTCTCAAATATTGCTTCAAATAAAGAGAAATAAGTTTTATCTCTGTACTTTTCCCTCCTGCATCCGCAGATTTGATAGTGTTGTATGATGCTGTGTAGAGGAAGGAAGACATGATTGGTTGAGAGATTTGTGGGGAGGTGGAAGGAAGAGGTAAGGGAAGAAGAAAGAAATGGGGCAAGAAGAGTCAATGTGTGAATTTTGAAGGGTTAATGGGAAACACCCCCAAAGCTGGAGGGAAGTGATGAAAAGCCAGCACCACAACATGTTCCTTGATTCCCAGTACCTGCTACTCCAGAGTCTTCTAAAAGTGGATTAATTAGATGAGATAGTTGTCTCACTGGTGGAGGTAAGATTTCATTTTGCTCCTGGGTCATAGAGCCATCCAACTCTTATTTATTCTGTCACTGAAACTAATCTTTGTAGCTTTCCTGATCACTATTTAACTTGCTTGCCTTGATAAATATGTTTGCTCACTACCTAGGATTTTTTTTGTGTACTAAGTGTGTAATTGGAACTTCTGGGAGCCAAGATGGCAAAGGAAGCAGGAAATTGCCTTCACTCTCCCACATTCACCTCTAAACAACTATAAAAAGGTGCCCCCAAATGAATTCTGGAACAATAGAATCAGCAAAAGGATGGGGTGCAATAATCTGCTAGCTCAAGAAAGTTGGTTGGTTGGTAGGACAGGTCTGTCTCACTTGGGTAAAAAGGGATGATCAATTTTGAAAGACTTAGCTGCTCTGACCAAGACAATGATCAAAGACAATTCCAAAAGACCCATGATGAAACATGCTATCCACCTCCAAAGAAAGAACTTATGAACACTAAATGCAGATTGAAGCATACTTTTTTCAGTTTCTTTAGTTTTTTTCTTTCTCTCTGTGTTTTCTTTTGCAACACGGGCAATGTGGAAATGTTTTGCATGACTTCACATGTATAATCTAAATATTGTTTGCCTTCTCAAGGGGAGGAGGAGGGATGGGAAGGAGGGAGAGAATTTGGAACTCAAAATTAAAAAAAAGAGAATGTTAAAAAAATTTTTAATGTAATTGGGAAATATTTAATGAAATAAAAATATATTTTTTAAAATAATAAAATAAATATTGAAATAAAGTGAAATTATAAAAAAGAAAATCTAAGACTGTATCACAGTAAAAGATTCAGTAATGAGGTGTTAAAATAACTATAAAAACACAGTAGTTTATTCCTTTAATGAGACGCAAATAAGTCCCCTGAGAGAATTAGAAATGTGACAATTACATGGGATGAACAATGCTATGCCATACCACCTGGTGACCTATCAGTCTAGGTGGAAGTAGAAGTAAAAGGGGAGTCTAGTTCCTGAGGAGACAAACAGAAAATATATGGAGGTGGGGAAAGAGAAACTTCATGGAGCTCAGAGACTGGAAGAATTGGCAACAGAGAAGTGGTCAGAAGCAAGCCTTATTTGGCTGATTGGGCACATTGTTTAAGTATCTTACCTCCCAGACCCCGGGGGTAATCTTATATCACTGTTTCTTCCTTTGGCTTCTTGCAGGGAAGCCTGAAGTGTTTCAAAAGTCTATTTGTCAAGGGCAGCTAGGAGGTGCAGTAGATAGAGCACCTGCCCTGGATTCAGGAGGACCTGAGTTCAAATTCGGCCTCAGACACATAACATAGTTGTGTGACCCTGAGCAAGTCACTTAACCCCATTGCCTAGCCAAAACAAACAAACAAACAAACAAATTTGTTTGTCTTTCTTGGTTTTAGATGTTTGCTTCATCTATGGAAACTGTTGACCATAGGCCTTTGTGAGTTTGAGTGTACTTATTAGAAATAAAAACTAAAGAATACCCCTCCTCCCCCCTCCAGTTAGGTAGAGAAATACATTTCATTTGACAGGAAAATAGAAGAGAAAGAGGGAAATACAAGGAAAGGTGGATTAAAGGGAGGGTTAGTATTAGCAAAGAAAGCCCTTAAATAGAAGGCAAGAAACAAAGAGAAGGAAAAGTATAAGACAATTGGATATAAAGAAATAAATAATTAACAAGCATAACTGTGAAAGTGAATAGGGTGAACTTATCCATAAAACAGAAGAGGATAACAGAATGAGTGGATTAGAAAGCAGAATCTAACAATATGTTGTTTACAAGAAATACTGGAAAGAGAAAGACACACACACACAGAGTTAAAATAAGGGGCTGGAATAAAGTCTAATATGTGTTATCTGAAGTAAAAAAGGCAGATACAGCAATTATGATCTCAGACAAAGTAACAACAAAAATAGACAATTAAAGGAGAAAAATAGGGAAACTACATTTCCTGAAAGGAAGCATAAACAATGAATTAATACATACATACACATATGAGTATATATATATAATATGCAATATACTTATACATACAGTGTGTATATACATATATGTATATATATATATATCTATATATGCACACTGAATGACATTGCATCTAAATACAGAAAGGAAAAGTTAAATATGTTGCCAGGACAAACAGATAGTAAAATTATGATAGTGCGGCACCTCAATTTACCCCTCTTACCCCTAAATAAGACTATCAGAAAATAAACAAGAAATGAATTTCCTGAGTAGAATTTTAGGAAAATTAGGTGTGATAAACCTCTGGAGGTTAGATTAGAAAGTTGTATTTTCAGCTGTGCATGTCACCTTCACAAAACTTGAACCTGTATTAGGACATCAAAATCTCATAAAGAAATGCAGAAAAGCAAAAATACCAAACACTTATGGACAACAATGCAATAAAACTATATTCAATGTGAGATTACTGACTTAATGATTAAAAATTAACCAGAGACTAAATAACAATCCTAAAGAATGAGTGGGTTTAAAATCAAATCTTAGAAATAGTTTCTAATTTCATTCAAGATAATGACAACAATGAAACAGCATACCAAAAATTTTAGGTGCAATCAAAGTAATCCTCTGGACAAAATGTTTATCTCTATATGCCTTCATCATCAACAACAACAAAAACAACAACAACAAAAGCAGAACAACAAATTAGGTATGCATCTTAAAAAAAACCTGGATAACCAACAAATTAAAAGTTTGTAATTAAAAACAAAAATAGAAATCCTAAAAATCAAAGCACAGATTAACAAAATTGAAAGCAAAAAAAGCTCATTGAATTAATAAATAAGTGCAGGACCTGATTTTTTGAAGACAAAAACAATGAAATAGAGAGATCATTAGCTAACTTTATTTTTTTTAAAGAAGACCAAGTTACCAGTATCAAAAATGATAAAGATAAAGTTATAACCAATTAGCAAGAAATAAAAGAAATAATAATAATCAAGAATTGGAAAACTGAGAAGATATCCATCAACTGAGGAAAGACTGAACACATTTTGGTATATGAATGTGATGGAATACTAATATGTTGTAAGAAATGATGTAGTAGGTGTTTTCAGAGAAACCTGGGAAGACTTTTATGAGCTGAAGCACAGTGAGGTGACCAGAACCAGGAAAACAATTTGTACAATAACAATGATGTTGTAAAGAGAAACAACTTTGAAAAATTTTGATCAACACAATGCCCAACCAAAATTCCAGGGGACGCATAAGAAAACATACCTCCTAATAGAAAGGGGATGGACTTAGAGTATAACTTGAGATCTTTTTTTTTCTTGGACACAGTCATTGCAGGAATTTATTTTCCTTGAACCTACATGTTTGAAACAAGGATTTTGTTTTTCTCGATTTCTCACTGAAGTGAAGAGAGATCAGATTTTGGAAGTAAAATAAAATTTAATTTTAAAAAAGAATACTAGAAATAGTTTATATACTAGAAATGTATTTGGGAGGAGGCAATTGAGGGTTAGAGAAAAAAGAGAGACTTATCTAACACTGATTTTGTTGTTGTTGTTGTTGTCGTTAGAGTGCGGGTGGGTGGGGAGTGTAGGAGCTAGAAAAAGATAATAGAGAATCACAACGTTTTCAATACCTCTTCCCAGAGCAGAGAAGGTAATTTACACTAGAAAACCCATCCAGGCAATGAGTCAGTAATTGTGGGGTGTGAGGAGCAATGCAGGAGGGAGAAAGAAATAGGAGTAGTAGAATAACCCTGATCTACAATTCTACAGTACTTCTACACATGCACAATTAGTGGTGGTATTCTGCCTTAAAATGACGTGAGACAAATGTTTGAACAAAACTGAACAAGCCACTATGTATATTTCATTTAAATCATTACTTCTAATCTGCTTGTATTATGCACATACGCAAATTTAAATTCTCTTTTTAGTAAGATTCATCTTATTGATTGCCTTTCAATTCTGGGCCCATGTTTGGGAGAAATGTTTTAATTTTTAATGTGTTGTACAGTTAAAGCTAAATGACTATGGCTTTTTTTTTTTCTTTTTCCAGTGAAGAACATCAATTCCTTATAACATAATGGAATTGGTTACAAAACTATATGTAACATCCTATCCATCACCAGCAACTTTAAAACTTTTATTTCCTTATTTTTGTGTTGCTTACCAGAACAGCTCAACTTTATTAATCTTACAAGTCATTCCATTGTAACCTAATACCATAAATAGTATTCACATTAACAAAGACCCTCACCCTTCTTTCAGATGGTCAGGTTCTTCCAGCACTGAACCGTAATCAGCCTATGTGTGTATGTCCAGAGCATATTGGCCCCTTAGTGGAGAGGGAGAGGATGTGGTATCCCAGCCTTCCTTTAACCATTAGCAGCTCTAAATCATTATATTAACCAAAAGCAACTAATAGATAGGATTTTAACCTACATCTTCTCATTATAAATGCAATGATCATTGTACTATGCTACATATCAAGCTGGAAATGTGGGCCGTAAGAGAGATTATATATCTGCTGTCTATGCATCAGCTTAGTTAAGTTCACATGTAGACCAATGCAATAAACTTTCAATCACAACAACACAAATACAATCTACTAAGTTGTGAAGGGATCTGTGTTGATGTAGGGATGTACCCACACTAACTAAATTATACATACTTGGAGTATTGAAGAAAGTTTTCATCAAAGTCTACTCTCCTGTTTAAACCACAAAAGGATAGCACTTACATAAAAAAAAAAGGCATAAATAAACTAGCATGTGTAAACTTTGAGTTCTCTCTCAACCCTTATTTGTACGGGCAGGCTAGGTGTTTAGAAGATGGTTACTATGTCTTCCTTCGAAGTCTAGGGGTCCCCGTGAAAGTAGAGGCATTATTTTTCTAATACTCATTAACCCTTACTGCTATGCTTCCCCTCATGATTATGTATTGATATAAATATTAAAAAGCTAGGCTTAATTAGCATTTGGAAAAGGTACTTACTGCAGTAGTATGGTTGATACAAAACACTCCCCAAACTAGGGAAACATTCTTTCACAATTACAAATAGAGTCCACGAAAAAATGGATTCAAGCCTATGGAACACATAAATGGCAAATGGTAATATATTTCCTGAGAGTCTCCTTTTCCCCTTCAAGGGATACTCAAGAAGTTCCCATTAGTCATGTCATAGCTTGTGTGCTGGACTTCTTGTGGAAGCTTGAATTTGCCTTTCCTCATTCCTTCTAGTCTGTTCTTAGCTCCTGATGCAAAAACTGATGCCAGCTGCTATCAGGACATTAACGAAAAAGTCCAAATCCCCCAACTCATTGAAGTTCATGAGATTCTTTTCTAGTCACAACAGAGGCTAAGGTACTCTCTACAACCCAAGCAACTGTCAGTGGCTTATCCAGAGCTGCTCTCTCCTGACTGGTCATCTGCTTAAAAGTTAACTTGAACTAGATGGATATGGATAGTTTTATCCAGCCCCCAGAGGGAATGATCAAGTCCCTTAATTTGTCTTCAAACACTTCATGTCACCCATAAGGAGTTTCCAGGCCTTGTTCACACCTAATGAACAATTGAGATGTGTTCTTACCTAGTAAATGTATTATAGCTTAGTACTGTTTCGGTTATTAAATTAAGGTGGGGTAGTTTTATTGATTTACTCAATCAACCCAAAACATTAATTTCTTAAACTATATTATTTTTAAAATTCTTATTTATTTATTTTTAGTTTTCAACATTCACTTTTATAAGATTTTGAGTTTTCAATTTTCTCCCCTTCCTTCCTCTCCCCCCTTCTCAAGACAGTTTGCAATCTGATATAGGCTATACATGTAAAACCATATTGAACATTTTCCCACACAAGTCATGTTGTAAAAAAGAATTAGAACCAAAGGGAAAAACTATGAGAAAGAAAAAAAAAGAGAAAATAATATGCTTCAATCTGCATTCACACACCATAGTTCTTTCTTTGGATGTGGATAACCTTTTCCATCATGAGTCTTTTGGAATTATCTTAGATCATTGCATTGCTGAGAAGAGCTAAGTCTATCAAAGTTAGTCATCACAAAATGTTGCTGTTATTGTGTACAATGTTTTTTGGTTCTGCTCATTTCACTCAGCATCAGTTCGTGCAAGTCTTTCCAGGTTTTTCTGAATTCTGCCTGCTTATAATTTCTCATGGAACAACAGTATTCCATTACATTTATATACCACAATTTGTTCAGTCATTCCCCAATTGATGGGCATCCCTTCAATTTCCAATTTTTGGCCACCACAAAAAGAGGTGCAATAAATATTTTTGTGAATGTGGATCCTTTCCCCATTTTTATAATCTCTTTGGGACACAGACCTACATGTAGAATTGCTGGATCAAAGGGTATGCATAGTTTTTATAGCCCTTTGGGGCTTCCTATTTTCCCACATATTCTCCAACATTTATCATTTTCCTGTTAGTTGATAGTTGTGATGTGGTACCTCAGAGTTGTCTTAATTTGCATTTCTCTAATCAATAGTGATTTAGGGCATTTTTTCATATGACTATAAATGGCTTTAATTTCCTCTTCTGAGAACTGCCTTACAGATCCTTTGACCATTTATCAATTGGGGAATGACTTGTATTCTTATAAATTTGACTCAGTTCTCTATATATTTTGGAAATGAAGTCTTTATGAGAGACACTGGCTATAAAAATTGTTTCCCAGCTTTCTACTTCCCTTCTAATCTTGGTTGCATTGGCTTTGTGCAAAGCCTTTTTAATTTAATGTAATAAAAATTAGCCATTTTGCATTTCATAATGTTCCCTATCTCTTGTTTGAGCATAAATTCTTCCCTTCTCCTTAGATCTGACAGGTAAGCTATTCCTTACTTTCCTAATTTTTTTATAGTATCACCCTTTATGTCTAAATTGTGCATCCATTTTGACTTTATCTTGGTATATGGTGTAAGATATTGGTCTATACCTAGTTTCTGCCATACTATTTTCTGGTTTTCCCAGCAGTTTTTGTCAAATAGTGAGTTCTTATTCCAGCAGCTAGAGCTTTTGGTTCTATCAAAAAGTAGATTACTATAGTCATTGATTTATATGGTCTTTTAAATGCACATTAGCAATTAAATCTGTCTTCAGATAGTTAGAGAGTATTGCTTTCCATCCTAAGAAAAAAGTAGCTTAAAAAGCCATGTTGTATCTTCCCTGCCAAAGTAAAACATAAGATCATGCAGTCTGTGCAGAAAATTTGAAACCATTCCCACAGTCAACTCCACTCATCTGATGAAATGAAGACTAACTTACAGCATTGACTTGTAGCTGGTATATGATGATTTTGGTCTTTTGTTTTGACTGGTGCAGTATCAAGAATGCTAGAACTGGAGTTAGAGTATCTGGGTTCAACAAATGAATGAAAAGTATTTACTAAGTGCTTAGTATTTACAAAGAACTGCACCAAGTACTAAACCTATGAACAGAAATCATAAGCAGTCCCTGCTTATCAAACATATCAGCTTATGATGCTGAACAATTTGACAGTGCCAAGGACTTTGGTGGTGAGAGGGGGAGGGGAAATGATGTGTCTTCAGTAGCTGTGACTGCTAGGGGCAGGGTGGAGAGGAGTTGTGCACTTGCAGAGGCAGTTGCCAAGTTGTATTTCCACACAGAGATTGCTTCCTTGGATAATGGGGCTGGGGTGAAAATAACACCAGTGGCCTGGAAAGTGCTTACCACCCTTAGGGTTCTTGGACTTACCTGCCAATGGATGGTAGCTATTCGGTGATTTATATTGGTGGTAATGGGGATAGCCAGCTTCTTTTCCACAGGGGTTACCCCCCCTTAATAATGGCTGGGAATAGGGGACCTAGATAGAAACAAGATGGAAGGTCTGGGGGTTGGAGCACTGCTATTCCTAGGGTTCTTGGACTTAGATCCTGGGCTGCCTCCGTTGAAGTGTGAAGGAGGTGGTGGGCAGTGATTGGACTCATCTGGCACAATGCTGTCTCTTGCCTCTCTGTCAAGGTGTCTTACTTCTTCAGTTAGACTGAATTGCTGGACTCAGAGGTAGCAGTTGATTGACAATTGGGGATATTTGGCCCATCTTTACAAGGGTTGTTTCCCTGAATTATGGCTACAAGGGCTAGAGCTAGGGCCAGTAGTCTGAGGGTATTGTTGCCCCTCCAAAGGCTTTAGGGATTACCTGACCCTTGATGCCCATCAAGAAATGGTTAAGCCCCCTTACCCCCCTTTTTTTTTACAAGGGTGCTCCCTTCTATAATGACTGCAGAAATTGGGCTGGAAACAACTTTGCCACTTTTTGTCTTGTGGACCCTAAGATAAGACAGTTTTTTCATCTGTAAAATGAGGGATTTGAAATCAATCTCTAAATCTGTAATTCTAGGATCCTACTTTAGAGCCCCAGTCAAAAACTGTGCTCTTAAAAAGATTTTAAATTTTGATTAGAGTTTTGAAATGTTCAGTGATTGTGATTTGGAATCTGTTCTAAGGAAACAAATTAGCCAAATGCAAATCACCTGAGAAGCATTATGGCTGATTTTTGAATCTTTTTCAATGTCTGCCATAGACCCTACTTACTTAAAAAAGTCTATGCCCTCCGTGAAATCTTTCATTTTTTTTTCTTTTACCCATACCAACCTCAAAGGGATTCCAGATGTTAGAAAAACACTTTGTTCAAGATGACGTTTGGCTCAAAGACAGAGCAAAAGAAAATGACAAGAAAGAAAAGCCTTTAGACTTCAGATTTCAGAGTGTGATCATAAAGACAAGTGTTGAAAATTGGAAAAGCTATAGAAATGTTCACTGAAATATTGATAAAGAGGTAATGAAACATAGAAAATGGTTTTATTTTGATTAAGAATTTTATTTCTTTTCCTTCTCTTGCTACAGAGAACCATGACAAAATAACAGGAAACTTTTAATTAAGTGCTCTCTAAAGGGGAAAATGTTAATGAGTCACAAATGACTAGTATTGGGTCATATTTTAATTGCTTTTAAGGAATATAACTAGAGAAGGAAATGGCAAACCACTCAAGTATCTTTGCCAAAAAAAACCCTGTGGATAGTATTAAAGTGATAAAAGAGATGGCCTCAAAAGATGAGCCCCTCAGGTCCAAAGGTATCTAACATGTTACTGGGGAAGAGTGGAGGACACTACAAGTAGCTCCAGGAAGAAAGAAGTGATTGGGCCAAAGCCAAAAGGAAGCCCACCTGTAGATGTGCCCTGTGATGAAAGGAAAGTCTGATGCTGCAGAAATCAATATTCCATAGGAACCCAGAATGCAAGACCTATGAATCAAGGTAATTTGGATATGGTCAAACAGGAGATGGAAAATTAAAATACCGACATCTTGGGTATTAGTAAACTTAAAGGGATGGGAATGGGTGAATTTAATTCAGGTGATCATTACATATACTACAGTGAGCAAGAATCCCTCAGAAGAAATGGAGTAGCCCTCATAGTCAATAAAAGAGTGAGAAAAGCAGTACTAGGGTATAATCTCAAAAAATGGCAGAATGATTATCTGTCAAATTCATCATAGGGGACTGGAATACTAAAATAGGAAATCAAAAGATAATTGGAATAACAGGCAGGTTTGGTCTTGGAGTACAAAATGAAGCAGGGCAAAGACAAATAGAGTTTTGTCAAGATAACTTTTTGCTAGTCATAGCAAACATTTTCTTTCAACAACCCAAAAGGCAACTCTACACATGGACACCACTTGATGGTCAGTATAGAAATCCGATTGATTATACACTTTGCAACCAAAGGTGGAGAAGCTCTACACAATCAGTTAAAACAAGACCTAGAGCTGACTGTGGCTCAGACCATGAGCTTCTTATTGCAAAATTTAGATGAATTGAAGAAAGTAGGGGAAAACATCAGAACATATAGGTATGCTGAATAACATCTCTTATGAATATGAAGTAGAAGTGATGAATAGATTTAAGGGATTAGATCTGGTAGAGAGAGAATGCCTGAAGAACTATGGACAGAAGTTCAGAATATTGTGCAGGAAGCAGCAACCAAAAAAAAAAATCCCAAAGAAGAGCAAGAAAGCAAAATGACTGTCTGATGAGGCTTTACAAATAGCTAAGGAAAGAAGGAAAGGAAAAGGTAAAGGAAAAAGGGAAAGACATACCCAACTGAATGCTGAATTCCAAGGAACATCAAGGAGAAATAAAGTTTTCTTAAATGAGCAATACAAAGAAATAGAAGAAAACAATAGAATGGGAAAGACAAGAGATCTTTTCACAAAAATTAGAGATATCAAGGGAATCAAAATTTCATGCAAAATTGGTTTCTTTATAGGAAGAAAATATTCATGATCAGAAGAGAATGAGAGAATCAAAGACTAACAGTGTAATCTGTAGCTCCTTTGTATTATGTTATAATGTAAAGAAATGTGAACAATCATAATAGAACCTGAATTATCTGATTGAAAATATAGCAGCAACATATTGACTGAATAACTAGCTATCATTTATTCATGTAAGAGGTGGTTAATGTTGGTGCTAAAAGAATGTATTTGGAGGGTCTATAATCTCACAGGATTTTCTTGAACTATAGCAAGGTTTTTTTTAAATTTCTACCCATTATTTTTAAAGCATTTTCAAAATTTTTATTTTACTTTCTTTTCATGTTTTAGGAAGCCATGAGCTACTTCTTTAATGAACTACAAGTTCATGAATAAATCATGAACCACCTCACAGATACAGCTCAAGCCAGGGAAACTTGCCTGGATGTTAGGCATTCACAGATGATGATTCCTTAAAAATGGCCAAGCTGCAAAGCATTTTGGAAAAGAAAATGGAAATGAAAATACATGGCTAAGAAATGGATTGAATCAGTACTATAGGGGTGAAAAATTAGGGGTATCAATTAAGTTCTTTTTTAAGTATTTGCTTAATTAGGTGATTATGAATGTGAATTATGAAAGTGAAATGATTATTTTCTCATGCTTGTCCATATAATTAAATGAAATTTCCTGGCTTCTCACACTTTGGAATTCTTTTATTTTTTTTTCTCTGATGAGGTGATTTTCACATTCATCACATTTTACTAATTTTTTTTTGCTTGAATTCAATATGGTCAAAGCTGTGTAAGTCCAAATTTGTTGTGATAAATTAGATTCTGGCCAGTGTCTTGGGGAATATTTATTTCTAAGCTCAGAGGAGTAATAAGTCACCTCAGTACCTCAAATTTTGGAGGCTATAGAAATATCAATAGCCTCAATATTCTCATATTAACAGAGGAGGATTGGTCTATACCCACATACTCCATTCCCCCTACCTTCCTGGCCCCTTATTCCAGAAGCTGCCTTCTGATCTGTACTTGCCTATAGTTATGGACTACGCCAGCCTGGCCAATGGGAATCAAAGCAAAGATGAAGCAGTAACCTGAGCACATAGACTGTGCCATTATTTCTTGTATT
Organism: Vombatus ursinus; assembly: GCF_900497805.2. Taxonomy (NCBI): domain Eukaryota; kingdom Metazoa; phylum Chordata; class Mammalia; order Diprotodontia; family Vombatidae; genus Vombatus; species Vombatus ursinus. The sequence goes on from NW_020954585.1 coordinate 34,596,288, forward strand.
ATTTGTGTATTTCTTAACCATTTAACATGTATGTAATGGTACTAATATCTTTATTGTGTTCCTATATTTAAATTTTTTTAATTGAAATTTTCTGTTTCTTACATCACCATGGTATCCCATGTATTCCTTCCCCTCCCCTTTCCAGAGAGCCATACCATAGGACAAATAGTATTTTTTAGAAAAAAAAAAGTTAGCACAACTGATGAGTTAAGAAACTCCAAAACATGAACAATGTGTAACACCTATGGACCTCCCACCTCCACAAAAGGGTAGGTTTGTGGGGGGTGTCTTCTCATATTTCTTCATTTAAGTCCCACCTAACCTTTTTAATTTTATTACATTTACTTTTAATTTTGAAATGTGTCATTCTTTACATTTAAGTTGATGTAGTTATTGTGTATATTGTTTTATTGCTTACTTCACTTTGCATCAACTCCTATAGATCTTATCATTCTTCTCTGTATCTACCACACACATCATTTCTTACAGCACATTACTATTCCATTACATTGGGGCAGCTAGATGGTGCAGTGGATAGAGCACTAGACTTAAGAGTCAGGACGACCTGAGTTCAAATCTGACTTCACGTACTTACTAGCTATGTAACCCTGGGCAAATCATTTAACCTTGTTTTCCTCAGTTTCTTCATTTGTAAAATGAGCTGGAGAAGGAAATGGCAAACCATTCTAGCATGTTTGCCAAGAAAACCCCAGACGAGGTCACAAAGATGATACAACTAAAATGACTAAACAATAACAAACATTGTAACATAGTTTGTGGTTTGGAAGCGTTATTTCCCCTTTACCCTTACTTCTTTTTATCATTGCCTTTGATATTATAGATCATTCATTTTTGCAAATGAGTATTGTTATTATTTTATCAACCTCTGTAAAGTATCATCTTGGTAACTTGATTGGTATAGCATTAAAAATATAAACTAATTTTGATAGTATTATAATTTTTATTATATTGGATTGACCTAGCCATGAGTACTGAACATATCTCCAGCTATTTAGGTTGTTCTTCAATTCCTTAAGGAACACTTTGTAATTGAATCTATATAAATCTTTTGTGTATTATGGGAGGTTGATACCCAGATATTTTATGCATTTTGAGTTATTTTGAAATAGAATTTCCCTTTCTATTATTACTTTTCTATATTTTTAATGTGTCAGTGACAAAGTTTTTGAGTACTGTGTCTCTAATGCCACTTTTCAGTAAGCCCTATGGTATTTATTGGGTGATTTTGAATAGTACAGTGATTTTTAGGAAAACATTTGTAACATTATAGCAGAAATGACTATACTTTCCTCTTGGGAAAGATTGTTCAAGAAAGGTTTCCTAGAGAAGGTGGCACCTTAATCAAAGAGGAAGATTTTAATAGATAGATATAGCTAGAGTACCAGAACACATGAAGGTATGGTAAGATGGAATGAGGTTGGAAAGATCATTAATTCAGAGAAATAACAATGTAAATCTGTCTTGCTGCCTGTTTTTGTATGGCCTATAAGCTAAGAATGGTTTGTACAATTTAAATACAATTTACTTAAGTTCATATTGTATTTATGTAAGATATTACAATGTAATACAATTTGAAATATTTCTTATTATGTTATTGAGTCATTGTTTTCTATTTGGTTATTCTAATAGTTAGAACTCAAAGTCTGAGCGCTCCCAGGAAGAAGAAAGCTAAAAAAAAGTACCCAACATACAAACAAGAATCAGATGTGGAACAGGATGTTTTTTCCTTCATGAAAGAGAGGATGCTAAGCATATGATTACTATTAGATAATCCCTATCAAGGCATAATACAGTTTGAGTCTGTTAGCCATTTTATATTTCACCTCTATGCAGAGTACTGTCAATCATATAGCTAACTTTGATTTTTCTTCTGGTGACTTCTGTTCTATTAGTGTTCAAATAAATACAGATGCTTTCCCTTGTTTTCAATCACTGCTATACTGGGAGATCACCACTCTCACCACCTTGCTGGTGGGAAATACCACTGTTGCAATGACAGAACTCTGGAATGGTTTAGTTCCTATAAGGTTAATGCTAAAGGAAGAAAACATACAACAGAGGAGAAGGCATCCAGGAACCTTGATACAAATGGAGATACTTTAGTTCTGACTCTCCTTAGGAACAGAAGCCACCAATGTTAGGGTTGAGAAGAGCTGTGTTCCTCTACTCCTTGCTGAGGTCTTGTCACTTGAAGGGCTATATCCAAGAGAGTCACTTGCCAGAAGCACCTTGTAAACTACACATGACCAGTAACCCACCACCCAGAGTTTCCATTGAAAGCAGACAGGCAATATTTGCATGTGTTCTGGGGGTTGCAGGGAGAAAGTCTCCATTACATAAGTAAAGTTAAGGAGTTTAAGATAGGGCAGGTCATGAGAAGTAAGAACCTATAAGAATACATTAACATGAAAGGAATTTAAGTAAAGCTAGTCACAGGGACAAAGTGCTAGCTTAAAAGAGTAAAGGAGAAATAATCACTATAAAATAAATAAATGGAAAAAGGATCTATTAATTGTAACCTTAAAAGGATGGAAAAATGTCTGTCAATAAGCATTTATTAAGCTATTACCATATACTGGGTACTATGCTAAGAATTGGAAATACAAATACAAATAGAAAGAAGAGCAGTTTCTGCCCTCAAGAAGCTTACATTTTAATGATGGAAGGCAAGATATAAATAGAACCTGAAAAGTATTTGTGTGGAGAGAAGACAAAAGTACCTGTCTAGGGGGTGTGGGGGGAAAAAAAGTTGGAAGTCCAGCCCAGAGAGGAGACGTAGATGGCCTGGGCCTCAATAAATGGAGGTTCTGGGAGAAGTCATGCAACAGAAGGAGAGTCTCTAGGAGTGGAGGGTACTTCCAATGTGTGCATTCCAGGGTTGGAGCTAGGCTTCAGGATGAGGGACCCAGAGGAGAAAGTCTTGAATACATCCAGTAGAGGAATTGAGACCAATTCCTGGAGAGGAACAAGTTGTTGTTGTTGTTATTTCAGTCATGTGTGACTCTTTGTTACCCCAGTTGGGGTTGTCTTAGCAAGGATACCAGAATCGTTTGCCATTTCTTTCTCCAGCTCATTTTACAGATGGAGAAACGGAGGCAAACAGAATTAAGTGACTTGCCCATGGTCACACAGTTAATAAGAGTCTGAGGCCAGATTCAAACTTAGGAAAATGGGTACCAGAGTACCACCCAGATGCCCAGAGAGGAACAAAACAATGCAGTAAAACAGATAAGACAATGAATAGGAAGAGAAAATACAACAATTTATTGTATTGAAGAAACACATCTAAAAATACACATACAGAATACAAATGAGAGGCTGGAACAAAATTTTCTATGTTAGATGATTCCCCCAAAGCAGAAGTTGTAATTGTGCTATAAGACAAATTAAAAACAAAGCTTAATAATATTAAGAAAGATAAACAGGGGAACTAAACAATGCTTAAAGTTACCCATAACAAAGAAACACTATCAATTCAAATATATATGAACCAAATAGCATTGCCTCAAAATTCATAAAGGAAAAGGTAACTTACAAAACAATATAGATAATAATGTAATAATTGTAGAAGACATTATTGTTTCCCTCTATCTTAATATAGGCTTTGTAAGGTTTGAGATATCAATAATTTTGTACAAGGAAATACAGAGCACAGCACAATAGTATAGCAAGGCACTTTATTGGTGAGCCATTCTTACAATAAAGAAAGGCATTCAGGGAGCATGGAAACAGCTCAGGTCTACTGGAGCCACAGGTAGAATTGGGCACCTAAATCAGTAAAAATCTGGTGGGTTTTCAATAGGATTTTTATTTGGGTTAAATCGAACTGGCATTGGAAGGAAAGAGGATTAAGGAAGCTAGACCTGGGGACATGCTGGTGGGAGGGGGAAGAGGAAGAAACTGGTGGCCTGGTTATATTCAAGTTCCCTGTGAGCAGGAAAGGGGCTACTGAGATACTAAGAACTGAATAAACTGTTGGATAAGTTAGATTAGAAAGATATAGCATCTTTTGACTGGAACACTAAAGAAACAGCCCTTTATGGCTAATTCAATTTCATTTTCTGAGACAGGGCAACTTAAGTCCTCTATTTCACATTCATAATAATTTGGCTATCATATTTCTTTTAAATTTATATTTCTTTTAAATTCTCAGTTTTGATAGCATATAGCTGTTGAGGTAGGTAGTAATGATTCTTTTTATTTCTTCTCTTGTTTATTGTGATTTTATCTTGTTTTTTATCTTGATAATTTGACTACCCTCACTTTTCTATATGTAAGTGTAGAGTTTCATTAATTATCTTACCCATCTAAAATCATTTACTTTTGTGGATGAGACTACTTCATGAATAAACCAATCAGAGGTGAGTGTGAAAAGGGCCTGTACATCTTCTTCAATCAATCAAATCCATTGTGTGAGAAATTTGGTTATGTCCTAAGGAATATGTATAACAAATGAGAAGCTATCTTAGAACCAGAGAGAGATTCTAAGAATCCTGAAGTGGGAAGCTTGGAGCAAGCAAAACCTCCAAACACTCCTCTGAGGATCAAAGGTAAACTGATCTGTGTCTTTTTTTAATTATGTCTTACCTATTTCTGCTCTCATTTCCTCTTTTGTGCTTATTTGGTCTAATACATTTGATTCTTCCTCTTACTTTACTCATGATGACATGTGGGGTCCCCAGAATAGCCAGCTCAGATTCCAAATACTCTTTGAGTCCACATCTACTCAGTATGTTAGCTTATGAGACTCCAGGTATGTGTTTAGTTTTTCTCTAGTTCAGCCAAAGGAAAAAAAAAAAGAATATTTGGATAGCCAATGGGAACCAATTACACAGTGTCTATGTATGCTCTTCAGTCTCTCCAAGACACGTTCCTTCTATGTTATGATTCTTCAGGAGAAAAGCCTCCCAGGTTCTCTATGTGGGAAAGTAGTATCAGCTGAGCAAGCCTAATCTCCCTACATGTATCATTTCTCCTGATTACAGTATGAGCTTCTTAAGAGCGGTGACTTTCACGCCATCCACCTCAAACTTTTTTTTTTCTGGTGGCATCTGGTAATGGTCAAATTAATTATGCAGATACTTCTCCTTTTATTATCAGGCACTGTCACTCTGGGGCAAAGTTTATCACAGAGTAAGTACTTAGTAAAATATATTTTAGTCCATTCCTTTTACAATTTCTTTGTGCCCTAGCACAGGGTTTATTCTTATTAAGATACTATGTGGTAATGAGAAATTAAAGTATATGATCTAGACAGACTGATATCTGAATCCTACCAAATACTTAAAGAATGATTAACACCTAAGCAACTCATATTATTCTCATAAAATTAGGAAAAATACTCTACAAAACTCCTTTTATGGGACAAATGTAGAAGATCAACAGACAGGCAGATAATAGGTAGGGTAACATTTAGCTTCAGATTATTCTCCTTTTAACTCCTTCCTTTTCATGGGAAGGATGGAGTGTCAAATCTCCAGAGTAATGGTGCAGTTAATCAAGATTGTCCTCCTTCCCAGTGCAGAGGCAGGGATGATCAGGGAGATATCTCATTAACCATTACTCTTAGTTCACAGCAGTTTCTTAGGCCCTTCCAGCAACACCCTTATTGGCAGCAGCAGTAGTGGCCTACCTGAGTGTCAGGGGAGAGGAGGAAATTTAATTAATATTTAAATATATATATATAATTAAACATAATAGTTTCCATATTGCCTTATTTGTGTTACCTCTAGAGCTTCTTTCTTACCTCTTTTGTATATTTCTTTAATGTTTCAATGATTATCTTTTCTTTTTTTCCCCTTGGGTCTTTTTTTTTGTATTATCACCCTCCCCCACTCCTGCCATAATTCCTCTGGAGAAAAAAAAAGCCCTTCCTTGTAACAAATAACTGTAGTCAATCAAGGCAAATTTACACATTGACCATGTCTAAAAATTTATATCTCATCTTTTACCTCTAGTCCATCACATTTTTACCAAGAGATGGAAAACAGGATTCATCAACAGTTTTCTGAAGTCATGATTTGGTCATTGCAGTGATCATAATCACTGACTTTTACTTTGCAATATTGTTTTTCTAGCCTATAGATGTAACTGCTATTTCTTCACTTTTCCCCCTCTCAGCCAGAAAGAGGCAGAGTCAGAACCTCACAGATAATCCTGTCTCCAGGTCCTGGGTTCAATGGAACAGTATTTTCTCTTCTAGTCATCTCTCTTTACTCTCTGTCTGTCTGTCTGTCTATCTCTCTGCCTCTTTTACTTTGTGCGTGTGTCTCTGTCTTTCAATATCCCTCCTGAGAGCTGGGGGGAAGGGAAACATTTAGCTTCTTTTTCAGGGAAACCTGATGATTAATAGAGAAGAGGGTTGAGGAGGGCTACATAGTCAATATATTTTCTTCTGGTGTTGTTTACTTTACTCTGCATCAGATCATAAAAGTTCTCACAGGTTTATATGAATTTGTCACTTTCAATCACTTGTTCATATATTTTAATATATGAATTTAAAATTCACTGAAGCTCTTCATTTGTAATATTTTAAACAGTTTATAAAATTCTGTTTTCATGTTTTAAATGTGCATATATGAGCATTTTAATAGGTGGCATGCAAATCAATCTCTACAACAAAATTACATAACAATGGAAACCTGTCCAAGCATTTATTTTCAAAATGCTCTTTCCATAGCGTAAATTTCTTTCCAAAGGCAGTTGCATTCTCAATCACTGTAAAAGGTTGCTTTTACCTTGAAGAGAATAATTTAGTGTGTTTATTTTTTTTTTCTGAAATACCTGCTAGTTAGCATACTACTGAGAGATACTTATTGCAGAAAAGGCCTGTTGGAACATTTATATATTTGCACCAGAAAAATTTAAGTTCTATAGTTTTTTAAGTGCATGGCCATGAGATAAAGGGAAAACATCTGTGTAGTATAAAAGATTTTCATGATCACTTCCCATTTCATTACAAAGTACTGTAAAGATTCTATTTAAAGACTAGCTTCTTTTTCTTTTTAAGTTTTATTCATGCCTTCTGTATTTATGTCATTAATTTTGGGGTTCATTCTTTTTTAATATTTAATCTTCTTTCTTGTGATTAACAAAAATATATTTTCTCTCTTTCCCACTTCTATCCTCCATGAAAGAAAATAAATAAAAGCAAAACCTTTTAAACAAATATGCATAGTCAAACAAAATAAATTCCTACATTGGTCATATAAAAAATTTTTTTTGTCTTAATCTGCACTCTGACTCCCTTACCTCTTTTTCGGCATGTTTCATCGTAAGACTTCTGGTTGGCCATTGCATTGATCAGAATTCTTAAGTCTTTTAAAGTTGCTTGTTCTTTACAATGTTGTTTTTATTGTATAAATCATTCTCCTCATTCTGCTCACTTCATTCAGCATCACTTCATAAAAGTCTTCTGAGGTTTTTCTGAAACCTTATAGAAAAATATTCCATTCCATTCACATACCATTATTACACGGCATTTTGTAGCAGTTTGCTTCTGGCTCCAATTTCTGTGCTGTAAGAGATTGTTCTGAATGATGTCATGACTGCCTTTCACATTTGGTACAACCTTGAAAACCTTTTTTAGTCCATTCAAAGCTGCAATTTCATCATATTTCCCCCATAAAACATTTTTAAATTAAAGAAGTCATTTTCTAGTGGCAAAAGTATATCTTTCCTTTAGTAGGTCACAAATAAGTAGTTAATGAATATTGAAATGGAATCTAGCAAATGTCACAAGTTTAAAACATTTGTACTTTCATCAATTACACAACAAACTTCTCATATGGTATGATTGGTTCTAATGTTTGTATCTTCAAATCTTTAGCAATGTTTTCTCTATGTCTTCCAACAGTATTTGTTGACAAAAGAATGCATTTAGTTTGTCACTTATTATTTAATGTGTATTATTTCAGCCATTTATTACTGTGGTAGGAAGAATATCTGTTTCCCCAATGGTATTAGGCTTTCACTATTAAGTAAGAAAACTCAATTGAGATTTATGACCATGTATTGTTAAGTTTAGTTGTGTTTTTTGTAAGATACTGGTTTAAGTATAATTATTTTTATTTTGTAATATGACTATTGGAGATAGGAATAGTAGAACTATAAACTGTTGTTTTCTTGTTTTTCACTTTTTTTCATATTATTAGCAATGCCTTGAGCCTAAAGTTTCATTACAGTTGTCTTTTTAAACCACCTTCCATTTTGTGAGGTTTGGTGCAGTTGAAGCTAGATAATATGATGTATAAATCCACTTAACTGCATGTATGTAAGCTGCAATACACCACAATGCCTTGAAATCAAACTGTCAATCCTGTCACACTGTGGAACTCCCTGTCTTCCCTTAGGATACCTCAATTACTGTACGTGACATGTGACCGTTTGACATATGGGACTGAGTGAGGTCACCAGTGTCAATCTGTATAACTAATAGTAAGTTTTCTTATTATTTGGTAAAAAAATATAAATGTTATGGTTTTTTTTTTCTCAAAGACCATTTTGACACTCTCTAGGGAGCACAACTTCACTTTGGATAACACTGACTTAGAAAATCCTAAATATTCAACAAAAAAGCTAATAGAGAAAATTAATACTCAGTAAAGTAGCAGGGTAAAACATCGATTAACATGCATTTCTTAAGCACCAGAAAAGTGCCAGGGACTGTGCCAAGTTCTGGAGATACAAAGACAAAAGTGAAATATTATCTTCCCTCAAGGAATTTACAATATAACAGGGGAGAAAATATATACAGATATAAATATATAATAGATACACAATTAATACAAGGTAGCTTCAGAAAAAAACTAGTAAATGGAGTGAGGGAAAATCAGGAAAGGCTTTAATTTTAAATCAAACTGAGAGGACAATAAGCAGAGGGAAAACTGAAAATACAAGTATGATCAATTTTTTATTCTTTCATTGATGATGGACCCACCATAAATAGCACTTTTTAAAAAGCAATGATGGACAGAGCCACTGGAATAGACCAAATATACAGTGGAGGTCCATGCTATAGACATTTTTAGTCACATTATCAAAAAATAAAGAGAATACAAAATGTCACTCTTCTTATTGACTGCTGACTCTTGAGAACTATTATTGAGGCACTGTACTGATTTCCTACTAAGGAGCTAAATTTAAAAGTCTTGTCACATGCATTGACAGAATGACTTAAAACAGAATTTAGTCACTTAATTTATGCCTCCTATTATAATCTACTGGCACACTTAAACTTAAACATCATTAGAACATAAAATGATTTTCATGACTGAGAAGTCCAGAGGTGTGCAAACAAATGGGAAATAAAGAGATGGCTGGCCTAGTTGCTGTCCTTAAATGGAGTTTCTGGAAGGAGCTCTCTAGCTCCAACCTGCCTCTGAGTCAGCTTTAGCTATGTCTTTACTTCAATGGAATATAGAGGAACTTTGTGACTCTTTTGCTCTTGAATCCAGTGAGAGTCCATGGAATAAAGGAAAATGTCTCAGGATCACACCATCCTGAGAAATAGACTTTTGTCCTTGAAGTCTTTGTTTGATCTTTCTATTCTAGGTGAAAGAAGTGGAGCCTTACATCCCAGTGAGTTCAAAAAGATGGCATCAGGATACTCTGGAGATCTGATGAATGAAAGCTGGAGGTTGCAGTCAACTTAGCAGTAATACACTAAGAACAAGAGTGATCTTCATGGACAGCCTTCTGGATCCATTCCCATGAAAGTTAAAATGAAGACTCATCCAGAAATGATGCCAACTTTGAGTATGAATTTAGTGTGACCAATGCTGTGCTGTAATTAAGCTAAAATTTGAAATTAGGGTGGTGTAGGGTAGAGTGTTCTCTGGTTAGGGCAAAATCAGGATGTTGAAGGAGAGAGAGAGCAACCCAGTTGAATTCTCTGAACATTCCCCTTCAAACAACTTTAACATAACATATCAAATTGAATTTTGGAGCACCATAGCCAATAAAGGGTCAGGGTGAAACATTTTTCCAGCCTAAGATGACTTAGTAGGTCTGAAGGAGGTATGTAACACCAGGGTGGGGGCCAGTCCAGAGAGCACATGCAGTGCCAACACAAGCAATGGGTCTTAGAGGTGGCTGCAACAGTGGAAGTAGCTCTCGCCCAGAGATTGTAAGGGGATTGGATAATTGATCAAAAAGTGATTGCCAGGGACCCTGGGCTGACATTGGGTACAGAATTAGGTGCTACTAAGGGCAGCTCCATTGCCCATATGCAATTCTTAGTGGCAATTCCAGGGTAGAGAGGAACACTTGTGGTTGGTCATAAGGGAGGAGAGGCCCTATTTGCAGTTCCAAGGCAGAGAGGAATGCTATCATTTGTGGCTGCAGGGGAATAGGGGCCCTTCCTGGGTTAAGACTGGATAGGAGACCAGGAGAATGGTGACCACACCTCTCCAAGGCTGATATCACCTTGGAAGCACTGAAAACCTACAGACACACAGAACTATCTCCAAAAAAAGCAGTGCAAAAAAGCTTGAAACTTGGGATAGTGCCTCCCTACCCTCAGGTGAGCAGAGCCCAGATTTAATATAAAATTAAAAGTCAAGAAATAGACTGAGAGAATAAGCAAATAAGAACAACAACAACAAAAAGAATTTGACCATAAAAAGCTATTGTGGTGGCAGGGAAGACCAAGATACAAATGCAGAAGAAGAAAACTACGTTAAAAATAGCTATAAGCAAGGACTCAAAAAAATGATAATAGGACCCAAGTCCAACAAGAATTCCTGGAAGAGTTAAAGAAAGAGATAAGATGGGTAGAGAAAAAATGAGAAAAAGAAATGAGAGTAATATAAAAAAAGTATGAAAAAAGAATTAACAGTAAAAGAGGCACCAAAAAGTACTGAAGAAAATAACACTTTAAAAAACAGAATAGGTCAAATGGTAAAAGAGGCAAAAAAAATCACTCAAGAACTTTTTTATCTTTTAATTAATTAATTAATTTTTAGTTTTCAACATTCACTTCCATAAGATTTTGAGTTTTAAATTTTCTCCCTCTCCCTGCTCTCCCCCCTACCCAAGATGGCATGCAATCTGATGTAGGCTTTACGTATACATTCATATTAAACCTATTTTCACATCAGTCATGTTATAAAGAAGAATTAGAACCAGTGGGAGGAACCACAAGAAAGAAGAAACAAAATGAAACAAAGCAAGAGAGAGAGAGGAGAGAGAGAGAGAGAGAGAGAGAGAGAGAGAGAGAGAGAGAGAGAGAGAGAGCAAATAGTATGCTTTGATCTGCATTCAAACTCCATAGTTCTTTCTCTGGATGTGGATAGCATTTTCCATCATGAGTTTTTTGAAGCTGGAGAAAAGAACTTCTTTAAAAGCAGAATTGGCCAAAGGGAAAAAAAGATGCAAAAGCACAATGAAGAAAATAATTCCTCAAAAATTAAAATTGGGCAAGTGGAAGCTAAAGACTTCATTCAAAAAACAATAAAACAAAATCAAAAGAATGAAAAGATAGAAGAAAATGTGAAATCTTATTGGAAAAACAACTAACTTGGAAAATAGATTACGGGGAGATAATTTAAGAATTATCTCATTAAAATGGGACATGAAAGGAAGAACTTAAACAGAGGAAACAGGTAGAGGTGGAGGGCTGGTAATATTGTAACCTTACTCTCATTGAGTTAAAGAGGAAACAAAGTATACATCTGAAGCCTTCTGAACTTCTAAAGCGATGAGAAAACTTGGGGAAAGGGGAAAGGAAGGACTTTTAAAGGATGCTTAGAATAAGATTAGGAGGGTGGGGGGAGGAGAAGATAAGGGAAGGAATTTTAGAGGTAGGTAAAATAAGGAATAAGAAGGTAAGGGGAAAAGATAAGGTAAGAGGGATAGGGTAAAAAGAGAAACTGAGAAAGAAAATAGTGAGTAAAAATAAGATGGAAGGAAATTCACAAATGGCAATTTAAACTTTGTCAAATCTATAAGAATACAAGTCATTCCACAGTAGATCAGTTGTCAAAGGTTATAAACAAGCAGTTTTCCAATGAAGAAATCAAAACAATTTATAGTCATATAAAAAATGCTCTATCAGAAGTTTCCAAACTTAATTGGCCTACTGCCCCCCTTTTAAAAAAAATTACTCAGTGCCCACCTGGAAATTGCATCATTTCAAAAAAATACCACCACCCTGGATCATTCTTGCACTCCAGGGGGTGGTATCACCCACTTTGGGAACCTATACTTGAGTCTAAACCATTATTGATTAGAGAAATTCAGATTAAAATAACCTTGAGATTTCATTTTACACCTACTAGATTGACTAAAATTATAAAAGGGGAAAGTGACAAATGTTGGAGAGAATGTGGAAAAATTGGAACACTAATTCATTATCAGTGGAATTGTAAAATGATTCCACCATTTTGGAGAGTAATCTGGAATTATGCCAAAAGAGTTATTAAACTACCTATATCGTTTGATTCAGCAATACCACTACTTGGTCTATTTCCAAAGATGATCAGAGAAAAAGGAAAAGAACCTTTATGTTCTAAAATGTTTATAGCAGCTCTCTTTGTGGTAGCAAAGAACTGGAAATTGCAAGGATATCAATCAATTGCAGTATGGCTGAACAAGTTGTGATATATGATTGTGATGGAATACTACTGTGCTATAAGAAATGATGAGCTCAATGATTTTTAGAAAAACATGGAAATACTTGCATGAAATAATGAAGAGCAAAATGAGCAGAGCCAAGAGAACATTGCATACTGTAATAGCAGTATTGTTTTAAAAATGACTTTGAGCAAATAAGTTATTTTGTCCATTATAAATACCCAAATTAACTATAAAAACATATGAAGAAAGACACTATCTGCATCCAGAGAAAACTGATAAATAGAAATATATATAGAATAATTTTACACATATGTGTATATACATACATACATATGTACATACGTGTATATATATATATATATATCCCTATTTGTATTTCATAATAGCCATCTGTAGGACAGAGGAAAAGAAAAAAGAAAAAAAACCATGATAATTTTGTTGCATATTTTGAAAGGAATAGCAAGTTGTTCGTAGTAGATTTGTAGTTTCATGTACAATTGTCTTCTTTATTGTGCTGTGTTATGGAAATGTGTATTTTATTCCATGAATTAAAAATAAAATAAGTTTTAAAAAGAATGACTGGACTGCCTGAAATCCATGATTATGAAAAGTCTAGACATCATACTTCAAGAACTCATAAAGGCAAACTGCCCCAAATAGCTTAGAACCAGGGAGTAAAATAGAAATTGAAAGAGTCCACCTATCATCTCCTGAAAGAGTTCTTAAAATGAAAACTTCCAGGAGTAGTAGAGCCAAATTCCAGAGCCCCAGGCAAAGGAGGAAAAAATTGCAAGCAGCCAGAAAGAAATCACTCACATATTGTAGAGCTACAATCAAAATCACACAAGGTTTAAAGGAGCAGAAGGTTTGGAATATGATATTATAGAAGGCAAAGGAGCAAGGATTACAACCAAAAATCACCTACCCAGCAAAACTGAGTATAATCCCTCAAGGGGGAAATGGATTTTTAATGAAATAGAAGACTTTCAAGTATTCCTGATGAAAAGACCAGAGCTGAATAGAAAATTTGACATTCAAACACTAGACTTCAAGAGAAGCAAAAAAGGTAAACATGAAACAGAAACCATAAAGGATTTAATAAGGTTAAACTGTTTACATTTCTATACATGAAGATGATTCACATAACTCCCAAGAACTTTATCATTATTAAGGCAATTATAAGTAGTCTACACTGACAGAGGGCACAAGTGTGAGTCAATTATGTTAGGATGATCTAAAAATGTAAAAGGGTGAGAAAGAGGGATGCACTGAGAAAAGAAGGGTGAGGAAGAATGAGGGAAATTATCTTATGTAAAAAAGGTGCCCAAGGAAAGACTTTTATAGTGGAGGGGAAAATAGGGAGGGGGCATGGCTGGCAATACTTGAACCTCATTCTCATTGGAATTTGTTCAAACAAGAAAGTATTTATGTATATGTGTATGTGTGCACACACATATATGTACACACACACACACACACTGAGTTGGATATAGAAATCTATCTTACTCAACAGGAAAGTAGGAGGGGAAAGGAGGGGTGTGTTAAAAGAAAGGATGGATTAAGGGAGGCAGTGGTCAGAAGCAAACCAGACTTTAAAGGAGGAACAGCATAAAAAGAGAGAAAAAGATAAACAGAAGAAAATAGGATGAAGGTAAACACTTAGCTAGTAATCATAACTGTGAAAGTGATGAATTCACCCTCAAAACAGAAGTGGATAGCAGAATGGATACCAGAATCCGCAATATGTGCTTTATAAGAAATACACTTGAAACAGAAGGACACAGTTCAAATAAGGGGCTGGAGTGGAATCTATTATACTTCAGCTGAAGTAGAAAGGAAGTGGTAGTAATCAAGATCTCAGACATAGAAAAGCAAAAATAGACCTAATTAAAACAGATAAACAGGGAAACTGCATCTTGCTAAAAGATACCATAGAAAATGAAGTAATATCATTACTGAACATATATGCACCAAATGGCATAGCTCCCAAATTCATAAAGAAAAACTTAAATTAGTGAAAAAAAGAAATAAATAATAAAGATATACTAGTAAAATTATACCTATATCTATGTATCTGTCCATCTGTCCATCTATACATACATATATACATACACATATGTAGTGACCTGGGAAAATAAAGCTCTGCAATAAAGCTCTGACCTTGGAGAGGACAGAGAACTGAATATGATTCAAAGAATACAAACATTTTTACCTGTAAGTGTTGAAGATCATTCTCCTGGACATTCTGAGATAAATTGTATACCTTAATTAAGAATAATATTTAAAAGAGAATATTAGAACAAGTATACTAGTAGGGCACCTCAACTTTCCCCTCTCAGAGGCAAATAAGTCTAGCCATAAAATATGAAAGAAGTTAAGGAGATGAAGAGAATTTTAGAAAAGTTAGATATGAGAGACCTCTGAAGAAAAGTGAATGGGAATAGAAAAACATATTCCTTTTTCTCACCTATACATGGCATCTTTGCAACAACTGATGATGTATAAGAGCATTAAAACCTCATAAACAAATGCAGAAAAGCAAAAATATTAAATGCACCCCTTCCAGACCACAATGTAGTAAAAATTACAATTAATAAAGGATCTTTAAATCATAGATTAAAATTAACTTAAAACTAAATAATCTAATCTTAAAGAATGATTGTGTCAAAGAACAAATCATAGAAACTTTAATTTCATTAAAGATGATAATAATGAAACAACATGTCAAAATTTGTGGGATGCAGCCAAATCAGCTAGTTTTGTGAAAAAAAAATAAAATAGATAAACCATTGGTTAACTTGATTTAAAAAAAGAAAGAAGAAAACTAAATTACCAGTATCAAAAATGAAAAGGATGAATGTACAATTGTTAGGAGCTATTTTTCCCAATTATATGTTAATTAAACTGATAATCTAAGTGGAATGGAGGAATATTTACACAAAAAGAAATTGCCAAGAATAATAGAAGAGGAAATAACCCTGTCTTAGAAAAAAAATCAACAAGCCACAAATGAGGTCTCTAAGAAAAAATCCTCAGGAATAGATGAATTTGCAAGTGAATTCCAACATGTAAAGAATAATTAATTCCAATATTATATAAACTATTTGAAAAAAAATAGGTAGAGAAGGAGTCCCACCAAATTCCTTCTATGACACAAATACAGTGTTGAGACCTGAATCAAGGAGTACAAAAATAAAGAAAGAAAACTGAAGACCAGTTTTTCTAATCGATATTTATGCAAAGATTTAAAGTAAATTGCTAGCCCTCCAAGAGTCCCCTTATCCCTCTCCCACCCCCCATCACAACCCACACATCCCTCCAAAAGTTCCCCCATCCTCTCCCTCCACCCTCCCAAATATCAATCCACACACCCCTCTAAAAGCCCCCACTATCCTGTTCCCCCAGTTTTCTCACCTCTTTACATGTTCAGAAGACTTCCAAATGTACATGTTGTTTCCTCTTCAACCCAGATAAGAGTAAGGTTCCAATATTACCAGCCCTCCACCCTCACCTACTTTCTCTGTATTAGTTCTTCCTTTCTGCCCCATTTTTATTATATAATTGCTCTCTTTTGCCTTTTCCTACTCAATTTTGTTTTTTAGAATCACCCCATCATACACAACTCAGCCCCAACCTTTCCTTCAAAATACCTTAGTAATGATGATAGTTTTAAGAATACTGATAATGTGTGTGTGTGTGTGTGTGTGTGTGTGTGTGTGTGTAAAGTAAACCATTTGACTTTAATCAGAGCCTTTTAATTACTTATTTAATGCTTTCCTTATATTTATTCTGGATGTTTCATATTGAATTTTCCATTGAGTTCTGGTTTTTGTGCTATAAATACCTGAAAGTCTTTCAATTCATCAATTATCCATTTTTTTCCATTCAGGATTATACTCAACTTTGCTGGGTAAGTTACTCTTGGATGCAATCCCAGCTCTTTTGCTCTTCAAAATATAATGTTCCAAGACTGCTAGGTCTTGTGAAATCTTGACTGTATTTCTGTAGTATTTAAATTATTTTTTTTCTTTTTGCTTGCAATATTTTCTCCTTAATCTGGGAGTTTTGAAACTTGGCTATGACATTCCTGTAAGTTTCCCTCCTGGGATTTCTTTCAGGTGGTGAATGGAAGATTTTTTTCCATTTCTACTTTGCCCTCTTATTCCACAACTTCAGGGCAATTTTCCCTAATATTTTTTGTAATATTCCATCCAGATTCTTTTTTGATAACAACTTTCAGGTAGTCTGACAATTCTTATATTGTCTCTCCTCAATCTGTTCTCTAGATCAGTTTTGTTTTCCTAATGAGAAGTTTTCAGATTCTATTCTATTTTTCTATTTTTGTTAATTCTTGGTGTCTTATGTCATTCAATTGTTCTTGCCCAGTTGGGTAAAGTGGGGGGTGAGAGGGTAGAGGGAGAAGATAAGGTAATGAGTAAGGTAAAAATAGAGGCTGAGAAAGAAAATAGTGAGTAAAAACAAGATGGAGGGAAATTCACAAATAGTAATTATAACTTTGAATGTGAATGGAATGTTTATAGCAGCTCTCTTTGTGGTGGCAAAGAACTGGAAATTGCAGGGATCTCCATCCACTGGGGAATGCCCAAACAGGTTGTGGTGTATGGTTGTGATGGAGGATTACTATGCTATAAGAAATGATGAGCTCAGTGATTTTAGAAAGACATAGAAAGACTTGCATGAAATGATGAGCAAAGTGAGCAGAACCAAGAGAACACTGTATACAGTAACAGCAATATTATTTTGAGAACAACTATGAGCGACTAGTTTATTTTGGCTATTAGAAATACACAAATTAAAAATAAAGGACATATGAAGAAAGACTATTTGCATGCAGAGAAAGAACTGATAAATAGAAGTATGTATAGAATAATTTTACATGAATATATCTATTTGTGTCTAATGGTAGCCATCTCTAGGGGGAGGGGAGAGGGAAGAAACAAAGGGGAAAAAAGAAATTTACATGATAACTTTGTTGTATATTTGGAGGGAATAGCAAATTGAACATTCTAGATTTGCAGTTTCATGTGCAATCATCTTTTTTATTCTATTGTGTTATGGAAATGCTTGTTTGTTCTGTGAATTGAAAATAAAATAAATTTTTAAAAAATGCTAGCAAGGAGATTACAGCAGTATATCACAAAGATCATACACTATGACCAGGTGGGATTTATATCAGAAGTGTAGAACTGGTTTAATATTAGATAAACTATAAACGTAATCGACCATATCAATAACAAATATGACAAAAATCATCTGATTATCGATAAACTATAAACGTAATCAACCATATCAATAACAAATATGACAAAAATCATCTGATTATCTCAATAGATGCAGAAAAAGCTTTTGAAAATTACAAGTCATTTCTATTAAAAATGCTAGAAATAAATTGACATTTTCTTAAAATGATAAATAGTATCTATCTAAAACCAAGAGCAAGCATTAATTTTTTATATTTTTCCAATAAGAGGCTAAAACAATTTTTTAATATTTCTTTTTCCCCTATTACTGAGAATAGCTGTCATTTACATTTGGCCATCATACAATTTTGTTATTAATGTATACAATATTCTCCTGGTTCTGCTCACTTTACTCTGCATCAGTTCATATAAGTCTTTCCAGGTTTTTCTGAGAGCATTCTGCTTATCATTCTTATAGAAAAATAGGATTCTATCACAATCACATACAACAACTTGTTCAGCTACTCCCCAATTGATGGGCATCCCCTCCATTTCCAATTTTTTTGCCACCACAAAAAGAGCTACTATAAATTTTTTTGTACAAATAAGTCCTTTTCCTTTTTTAAAAAAATCTCTTTGGGATATAGACCCAGTAGTGCTATTACTGGGTCAAAGAGTATGCACAGATTTACAACCCTTTGGGCATTGTTCTAAATTGCTCTCCAGAATGGTTGCATGAGTTCACAATTCCATCAACAGGGCACGTATTGTTTATAATGGAGATATACTAGAAACCTTCCCAATAAAATCAGGAATGAAACAATGATGTTCATGATCCCCACTATTATTCATTATTGTACTAGAAATGCTAGCCTTAGCAATAAGATGAGAAAAAAATTGAAGAAATGAGAATAGTCATAGAAAAAAAATTAGCACTTTTGCAGATGACATAAGCATTAGGTTTCCTATCTTTCCACATACTCTACAACATTTGTCATTTTCATTTTCTGTCATGTTAGCCAATCCAATAGATGTGAGGTGGTACCTTAGAGTTGCTTTAATTTGCTATTAGTGATTTAGACCATTTTTGTCATATGACTATTGATAGTTTTGATTCTTTCTTCTGAAAACTGCCTGTTCATATCCTTTGGTCATTTATTGATTAAGGAAAGGCTTTTATTTTTACAAATTTGGCTCAGTTCCCTATATATTTGAGAAATGAAACCATTATCAGAAAAACTTGCTCTAAATATCCGCCTTAGTTTCTGCTTTTCTTCTATTTTTGGCCATATTAATTTATTTGTGCAAAAACTCTTTAATGTTACCAAAATTATCCATTTTATCTCATATGATCCTTTCTTTACTCCTTATTTTCTGGGTAAGCTTCTACTGTATGTACCTCATTGCACATGATGCTTACTTTTGGTTTTGGATAGATTTTTTAAAATGATATTTAGAAAAGTCCCTCTCTATTCTTTGTAGGTTTTTTTAAGCATAGATGAATGGTGTACTTTGTCAAAGGCTTTTTCTATATTTATTGAGATAGTTATGTAGTTTTTTAATGTTTTGGTTCTTAATATGGCCAATTTTATCTAGTGTTTTCCTAATGTTAAACCATCTTTGCATCTGGTAGAAATCTAACTTGATGATAATGAATTATTTCTTGGGTAAAACTGTAGACTGACAGGATGTTATCTAAATTTTAAAAAACTGATATTTATTAATATTGATCTAATGTTCTTCTGTGCTTTATCCTTCCCTGATTTAAGTATTAGAACTATATTTTTTTTATCATAAAAGGAGTCTAGTAGAGGACTTTCTATTTCAGTTTTCAAAAATAATTTGCATAGTATTAATACTAATTGTTCTTTAAAAGTTTGATAGAATTCTCATCAGGACCAGATGTTGTTTCCCTTCTCTCCTCTAATAGTTCCTTTAGAGCTAGTTCTATTTCTTTTTCTGAGATTTAGTTATTTAAGGTTTCTGTTTGCTCTTCTGTCAGCATGTGTATTTTATATTTTTAAGTTATTCTTCTATTTCTTTTATGTTCTCAGTTTTAGTAGCAAATAATAGTGCATAGTGGGTTCTAATAATTCTTTTAATTTCTTCTGGTGTTGTAATTTCATCTTGCTCTGCTGGTATTTTGTTGATTTGATTTTCTACTCTCTTTTTTTAAAAATCAGATTTGCTAAAGGTTATCAATTTATTACTCTCTTCAAAGAACCAGCTTTCAGTTTTATTTATAATTTCTATAGTTATGCCCACTGTAAGTTCCCTATCTCTCTTTTTATAAAATATCTCTCTTCTCTCATGGGAGCATTTATTCATGGAATCCTTCCCAACTCTGAAACAAGATTTCCTCTTTTCTTTCCCCCAATTTCAATCCCTCCTTTTGTTTTCCTCACCCATTCTTTTGATAGACTACAGAAGTTCTTTTTCCTTCAGTGTTAGCCATTGATTTGATTAAGGTACACTATCATCTATTATCTTCCTCTCCTTCTCATTTTATGTACCCTCATATTCACCATCACTTTTATTTGACTTCTGTTTTCATCCATATCTCCTCGTCTACTTTTAAAACAAAATCTTTTAATAGAATTTGTTGTTTTCTTATTGTTGTTATTGGATGCTGTATTCATTTACCTTTCTTATATATTTGTTGCCTGGAGTATTTGTAAGGCAAATCATTTGTTTAGGTCTGGTTTTCTTTCTCAGAATTCTTTGTGTGCATATTTTTAAAGTTGAATGTCCATTTATTTTCATTAAAGTTTAGGTTCAAGTTTGCAAGATTGTGTCATCTTGAGCTCCTTTGCCCTTTGGAACATATTATTCTGTTCCTCTTGCAGTTTCTGATAGAGAGAGAATAGTTTTGTGTTACTCAGACTTTCTTTCCTTTACACATAATGTTCTTTCTCCTGGTTATGTGCAGAACTTGTTATTTGTCATTGCAATTGTTAAATTTAATCAATATGTGTGTTGAAGTTTGCAGCATAGATTTTTTTTTCTGGAAGCAGTCTGGATTCTTGTGATTGGCATTTTGCTTTCTGTGTTCAGAAGTTCTGTGCAGCTTTCTTGTATTACTTCTTGAATTATGGTGTTTAGGCTTTTTGACTTATTGAATTCTTTTGAGATCCCAATAATCCTTAATCTCTACAATCCTTAAATTCTATGATCTTTGAATTCTATGATCCTTAATCATCATATATTCTGTCTTTGCAACGAATCTATTTTGCTTGTAATAATAATGACTAGAATTTATATTATGTTTAAAGATTTGTAAAGACCATTGACATAGATTCCTGAGTACAACAATGCTGGGATGTAGGTGCTATTATTATCCTCACTTTCAAATGAAGAAACTAAGGCAGACAAAAGTTAAGTGATTTGCACAGGGTTACACAGCTATGTATGTGGTGTGATTTTAACTCAGGTCTTTTTATTTTCGGTCCAGCACTCTATCCATTGTATCATCAGCCTATTGTTGTATAGAGAACATGTTTTCTTCTAATATTACTGCTTTTTGTATCTCTTCTTTTAGATGGCCCTTCACTTCCATATGTTTGTATTCTCAGTAAGTTATTCTCTCTTTGGTTTCTTTTGTTAAACCTGCCACTGGGGATTCAAATTTTTTTTTCTGCTAATTATTTTTGCTCTACAGGCCATACATTCTGTTTTCACAGTTCTTATTTCTTTTTCATGGAGATCCTGCCATGATTCCATGTTCTTTTGGGAATTTATACAGTCCTCTGCTTTATTAGTTGTTGATTCATTTTCCTATCTTGTAATATTTATTCAGAGATGGCTGGACTCTTTCAGATGACCTGGAGGTCATATTCTCTTCAGTTATTAATATCTTCCCCTTTGGGTTATCTTCTTGTACTTAAGATCTTCAATTGAGTTTTCTTTCTCTTGAGATATTTGAGAATTTCAGTCTTTCCACCTTTATATTCTCCTATTGCTCATTTTCTGAATCCTTGAACTTTGATTGCCCTTTTGGGAGGGGAGAGGGTTGGATCTCAAAGCCATCTCAGCCTCCTCCCACAGTGGCAGTTCGTGGTTCAACAACCTTGGTTTTTACCCTCAAGTGACTTTTGGGAGGATAGAACTGACCCCATCTTGATTTGGGTTCTTTGCCACCAGCTTAACATAGCCACACACGTGAGTTCTGTACTAGTTCCCTCTATTCCTCAGTTCTCTGGGTAAGCTCTGTTGTAGCACACTTCTGCTATGCTATCCCAGCCTGAACAAGCTTCTTATTTTTGGTTTTATGATACTGTGAGGTGATAGAGTTGAGCAGTGCTACAAGAAATAGGTTGGCTTGTGTAGCCCTATTGATGGAAGATGGTCAGCAGTGGGAAAAAGGGCACTGTGTGAGTAAGTTATGGGTTAGGGATTAGCCAGTCTTCTTCGTTGTTAATTCATTTAACTATTACTTGGTAGGCTTCTTGATATCCTAGATTATGGAAACAGCTGAAATTACTTGATCTCTTACGCACAATTCCTATTTTGCAAAGTTTTGAGAGTTCAGGGCAATCAGAAAAAAAAATCTAGCCTTCCATCATGTTCTAGTTACCTGGAAATCCTTTTAATTCTATTAGTGAATGATATTCATATTTCATAAAGGAATCACTGTTAACAAAATTTTAACACATTAACACCTCATTAATTATTTTCTCTGACTACATGAACTTAAATAGGGAAGGCGGAGGACTAAAATCCCTCCTCCCTTACTCTCTCCTTATAATTTAAAATTTTTGTCCCAAGAAAATAAATGGGAGTGCTTTGGGGCCCATTTGTCTCTACTCCCATGTTCTAGATATCACTGTAGTTACTTGGGGAAACACAAACATTTCCCCTTGAGTAGCTTTCCTAATGTTTTGTACTATAGAGTCTCAGCAAATTTCAGGCAGGCAATTTGTGAATTCAGGTCAGCCCAAGCTGGAAGCATTTGTGAAGTGTGACCCCTGCATTTACATTTGAAGGCATCAGGTGGAAAGAGGATTTATTTCTCACCATCTCCCCCTACCATGATATCTAGCAGCAGAGCAACTTGCCCAGAAGGAGACACTCCATCCAACAGCTAAAGAGTGAATTACATAGAGTTACACACACACACACACACACACACACACACACACACACACACACACAGAGAGAGAGAGAGAGAGAGAGAGAGAGAGAGAGAGAGAGAGAGAGA
>NW_020954585.1:34619292-34621257 GCF_900497805.2 Vombatus ursinus
AGAGAGAGAGAGAGAGAGAGAGAGAGAGAGAGAGAGAGAGAGAGAGAACTGATTGAACAGATTAACCAAGCTCTAACTACACAAAACCATGATGTAGAAGACTTGCAAGGTCTGCTCTTCTGTAAATGGACTACTGACACTCTTATTAAAAACTACTATTAGAAGAATTCATTTAAAGTATTGCACCTGAGTCTGCATAGACATAGACTAAAATTAGCTGCATATACAAATGAATGAATTGTGGAGGAATTCATGTAGAATAATTCCAAATAAAAGATACCACTATAAAAATCTAAGTCAAAACAATTCAGTGGAAAATGACAGATGGTGTCTTTTTTTTTCTCTTAGCATTCTGGTGTGCTAATTTATATCAAGGAGAACACAATTTAATGAAAAAGGAAATGTCTTTAAGTATATTTTTAAAAAAACAGCTATGCAAATGAATATGAACCTAAAGCCAAAGATTTGGAAGAAAATTAGTTTTTGACTTAAGGAAATCAAGCTTAGGACAAGGATAAATTTAATTTAAATTTAAATAAAACAATATGCTCACACTTCAGCACAATTACTGTGCTTCACCTTAAGAAGCCTTATTACTATAATGCGCATTGTTCCTGGGAAGCTATTAAGTGTGGGATGGAAATAGTGGGCATGTGAATAGCATGCTGGATTGATTTACTTTCAGGAATAACTAGACTTAAATTTAGCCTCAGGAACTTACTGTATTACCTAAGGAAATAACCAAACCTCTATGTACTTCAGCCAGCTCCCTAAGGCTTATCTACTAAGTCTACATCAGGAGTTCCCCATACTAATGAAATCACATACCCTTTCTGTTAAGCTTGGGAGATATTAGTAAACACATTTGGCCAAATTTTATGAGTTTAATCTTCTTATTTTTAACTTTTCATTAAAGGCTTAAATTGTTGCAAAAATGATCACAACCTTTCTTAAACCAAGTTCATTCATGCATCCATTTATTTGGTGTTTATTAAATGTGTAGGTAGGTGATAGGGATGTAAAGAGGAATACAATGTGATCCCTCCTCTCATGTAATTCACATTCTAATAATAGAATAAAGTAACTACTTACTTGTTTTTCTTATCCTTAAATATCCAAATTCAGCAAATTTGCATTTAGAGCCAAAATACAGTACCCTACAAATGAATATTTAATCCTTAATTCTTAACTTTTGAAATTAATGTTTATTATACAGAAATGCTAAAACTGTGCTATCTAGTTATTTTGGAAAAAATGGAGTCTGTTCCCTTTTCAAAGTCCTATCTCTGCCATAATTCTGAAGCAACCTAAGTTAATAAGACAGTGTGGTGTAGTAGAAGGATCACTGGATTTGGTGACACAGTGGAAAGAGCACTGAGTTCGATGTAGTTTGAATCTTTGCTCTGACACTAACTGTAGTTAATGACTTGGGGAAAATAACCTTATATATGTACATGAAAAACATTCAGAAAAGGAAGTTACTAACATGTTTAAAAATATCCCACATGAAGAGTTTTAGTAGAGTTTCAACCCATTTGTCAGAAATATGAAACATTAACACCTTCTAATTAGTTGGTAAGATCAACTGATTGAAACGTACAGATTTCAAGAAATCTGAGAGGATTTGAATGAACTGATAAAAAGTGAAGTAATCAGAACCAAGATAACCATAAACAACAATATTGCAAAGGAAAACAACTGTGAAAGACACAAGAACTAAGACTGATGCAATGAATAGTCCACATTTCCACCATTTGTAAGAAATGTGATGAAATAGAGGTACAAAATAAGACCTACATTTTCACAAAAGACCAATGTTTTCCCCAACCATACTTATTTCTTGCAAGTGAAGGCCTTATTTGGACTGGGGGTTTGGAGAAGCAGTGATAGTTATACCAAAAGGAGGAGGAGGAGGAGGAGAAGAAGAAGAAGAAGAAGAAGAAGAAGAAGAAGAAGAAGAAGAAG
>NW_020954585.1:34621267-34628497 GCF_900497805.2 Vombatus ursinus
AAGAAGAAGAAGAAGAAGAAGAAGAAGAAGAAGAAGAAGAAGAAGAAAGAAGAAGAAGAAAAGAAAGCAAAAAGCATCAATGAAACATTTCAAAAATGCACAAAAGAGACCATATGGAAGTTTAGAAAGTGATAGACAAGTATTGCAATGCTTCAACTACCATGTTAAATTTAATACATTAAAAAACAAGCTTTACATAATCTAGATTCACTGTCATATAAAATACCCTTTTTCTATTCTTCATATAAGTAAATGTTCATGTTTGTTTTTGAAATACTTGTGTTGCCATGGATACAAAGGGCATTTTTCCAGAGACAACCAGCTGATGATGCTATTGAACTTGAACTGATGGGGGTGTTTTGTAAGCATTTCAGGGAGAGAAGAGCAAGAGGGAGTCAGTTTATGTTTGGAGTTCAAGTTTGGAGCCAAAGAGTTGGGGACCCATGTGCACATGGTATGCCATCACTTCTCATCAACTGTTCCTACACTATCAATCAAACTTTTAACCTTACGTACATTAACATAATGGAAAAAATTAATGAAATGAATGTGCATTTTTTGAAAATTAGAAAAATCGCAAACTTACAATAATCACAAAAAGGAAGTCTCAAAAATTACAGGAGAAATAGATTGATTTTGGAAAACAAAAAAGCACAGAAATAATAAAATTAAATACTTTTTTCTTTGAAAGGACTAACAATATCTATAAATCTTTAGCTAATTTGTTTAATTAAAAAGGAGAAGAAAATCTAATTAACAATAAAAATTGAACAAGATTAAATCATAACAGAATTTAAAAAGAAGTATTAGAAACACATACTCATAAGCCAACATGTTTTAAAAGTTTAAAAGAAAGATAGAATAAAAATATAAAACCTTAATAGAATGCCAAATAGATATCTTAAAATGTAATACCAGAGAAGAAAATTGAACTAACTCTAAAGTAAGTATTAAAGAAAGAAAAACCATGATCCAAATGGATTTGTAGAATTCTATCAAACATTTAAATAACAATTAATACATATAAATATACTACACAAATTATTCCCAAAAAATGAGTGAACAAACAGTCTATTGAACTTCTTTATATGAGACAAATATAATCCTAATACAGGGAAGGATAAAAAAAGAACTATAGAACAATATCATTCAAACAAGGAAACCCTACAAAGGGAAAGCATTGAAGGACCTTTTAAAATTTTAATAAAAAGTATGTGTCTGAAACCAAAAGCTAGCATTATATGCAAAGGGAAATTGCTGAAAGATTTTCCATTAAGGATAGATTCAAAACAAGGATGCCCCTTTCCTTGATGCTATCTGGCATAATTTTAGAAATGCTAGCAACAGTAATAACAATAATGATGATATCACTGTGCTAAGCACTGTCTACAAAAATATCTCATTTGATTGTCACAACAAGGTAGGTGCTATTATCTCCATTTTACAGTTGAGGAAACTGAGGCAGATAGAGAATAAGCAATTTGCTCAGTGTTACATAGCTACTGCCTGAGACAGGCTTTGAACTCAGGTCTTGATTTCAGGGCCAGTACTTTGTCTTCTGTGCCACCTAGCTGCCTCTAGGTAGCTTAATAAGATGAGAGAGTAATTAAAGGCCTTAAAATAAGAAGGATATAAAATAAACTCACAAAATAATATGCATTTCAATATTATAGAGTAATAATAAAATCTAGGAGGAAATTATATGAAAGGAAATCCTGTTCAAAATAACTAGAAAACGCACAAAATGTAAGGAAGTCAATTTACCAAGCACATTCAAAATCTATATAGATACTCCTTAAAGATATAAAAAAAGACTTAAAAAATTGAAACGATATTCAATACTCATGTAAAAGTCAAATGACTAAGGGATACTTTATAGAGGTAGACAGAATAATAATAAAATTCATTTGGAGAAGCAAAACATCTAACATCTCATGGCAAAAATAAAGAATGGGCGAGGCCATCATATCAACACCAAAACTAACAGAAACCACATGATCATCTCAATAGATGCAGAAAAAGCTTTTGACAAAATACAACACCCATTCCTGTTAAAAACTCTAGAGAGCATAGGTATAAAATAATAAATAGCATCTATCTAAAATCTTCAGCAAGCATAATACGTAATGGGGACAAGCTAGAAGCATTTCCAATAAGATCTGGGGTGAAACAAGGATGTCCATTATCACCACTGTTATTCAACATCATACTGGAAACGTTAGCTTTAGCAATAAGAGAAGAAACAGACATTGAAGGCATTAGAATAGGCAAAGAAGAAACAAAGCTATCACTCTTTGCAGATGACATGATGTTATACTTAGAAAATCTCAGAGAATCAAGTAAAAAACTACCTGAAATAATTAACAACTTTAGTAAAGTTGCAGGCTATAAAATAAACCCACATAAATCATTGGCATTTCTATGTATTACCAACAAAGCCCAACAGCAAGAGATAGAAAGAGAAATTCCATTTAAACTTACTGTAGACATTATAAAATATTTAGGAGTCTACCTCCTGAAACAAACCCAGGAACTCTATGAACACAATTACAAAACACTTTTCATGCAAATAAAATCAGATCTAAATAATTGGAAAAACATCAGTTGCTCATGGGTAGGCCGAGCTAATATAATAAAAATGACAATTCTACCTAAGTTAATTTACTTATTCAGTGCCATACCAATCAAACTACCAAAAAAATTATTTTATAGAGTTAGAAAAAAAAATAACAAGATTCATTTGGAAGAACAAAAGGTCCAGAATATCAAGAGAACTAACGAAAAGAAATGCAGGGGAAGGTGGCCTAGTCATTCCAGATCTTAAATTGTATTATAAAGCAGCAATCATCAAAACTGCTTGGTACTGACTAAGAAATAGAGTGGTGGATCAGTGGAATAGGTTAAGTATGCAAGACACAGTAGTTCAAGACTATAGTAATCTATTATTTGATAAATCCAAAGACCCCAGTTTCTGGGATAAGAACCCACTCCTTGAAAAAAACTGCTGGGAAAACTGGAAAAGAGTATGGCAGAAACTAGGCATAGACCAAAATCTCACACCATATACCAAAATAAAGTCAAAATGGGTACATGATTTAGATATAAAGGCTGATACTATAAGCAAACTGAGAGAGCAAGGAATAGTTTACCTGTCAGATTTATGGAGAACAGAAGAATTCATGACCAAACAGGAGATAGAGAACATTACAAAAGGCAGAATGGATAATTTTGATTACATTAAATTGAAAAGTTTTTGCACAAACAAAGCCAATGCAACCAAGATTAGAAGGAAGGTAGAAAATTGGGAAAGAATTTTTACAATCAGTCTCTCTGATAAGGGCCTCATTTCTAAAATATATAGAGAATTAAGTCAAATTTATAAGAATACAAACCATTCCCCAATTGATAAATGGTCAAAGGATATGAACAGGCAATTCTCAGATGAAGAAATTAAAGCCATCTATAGTCATATGAAAAAATGCTCTAAATCACTATTGATTAGAGAAATGCAAATCAAAACAACTCTGAGGTACCACATCACACCTATCCGAATGGCCAACATGACAAAACAGGAAAATGATAAATATTGGAGAAGATGTGTGAAAATTGGAACACTAATGCATTGTTGGTGGAGTTGTGAAATGATCCAACTATTTTGGAGAGCAATTTGGAATTATGCCCAAAAGTCTATCAAAATGTGCATACCCTTTGACCCAGCAATAGCACTTCTAGGGTTATATCCCAAAGAGATCACACAAATGGGAAAAGGACCTACATGTACAAAAATATTCATAGCAGCTCTTTTTGTGGTGGCAAAGAATTGGACATTGAGAGGACGCTCATCAATTGGGGAGTGAATGAGCAAGTTGTGGTATATGAATGTGATGGAATACTATTGTGCTATAAGAAATGATGAACAGGCTGACTTCAGAAAAACCTGGAAAGACTTATATGGTCTGATGCTGAGTGAAGTGAGCAGAACCAAGAGAACATTGTACACAATAACAGCCACTTTGTGTGATGACTAATATTGATAAACTTAACCCTTCCTGGCAATACAAGGATCTAAGCCATCTCCAGAGGTCTTGTGATGGATAATGCTATCCACACCCAAAGAAAGAATTATGGAAGCCAAATTGTTATTTTTTTTCTCTTCTGTTGAGTTTTGTTTCCTCTTTCTGATGGTTCCTCCTATTGGTTTTGATTTCTACTTACACCATCACTAATGTGAAAATATGTTTAATATGAATGTAAATGTATAGCCTATATCAGATTGTGCACCATCTTGGGGAGGGTGGTGGGGAGGAAGGGGGAGAAAAATTTTAAACTCAAAAGCATATGGAAGTGATTATTAATAAATCAAAATAAATTAATTAAAAAAAGAATAGGGGAGGGAGGAGAACTACTTCCAGACTTCATATTGTGATACAAAGTAGAAATGATAAAAAAATTATTAAAAATTGAAAAGTAGAATGGAAGAGACTAGACAAGGAAGAATCAGAAACAATTGAACTACAAAATCCAATGTTCAAGAAACTGAAGAAGACAAATTACTTGGGGAAACAACTCCTTATCTGACAAGATTTGCTTGTGTAACACTACCCTAGCCCCTACTGCCCTAAGGTCAGGTGTGTTACATCTCACCCCTCCCTCTGGGTTCCCTGGTACCTCATGGATGCTGGGCATCTAGGTTTTCTGCCAATGACTCTAGCTCCCACCCTCAAATTCCACTTAACTACTAACAGCTGAATTAGATTTTACAATTGAATACTTACTTCAAAGGCATAATCACAAATACACAAGCCTATTCCACAACACATGGAAGGCACAACCCCATCCTTCTTCATACTACTTCTTACTTTGAGGAGGGGAAGGAGATTAGGTTTACCTCTTAGCTCAGTCCTTCTATTGCACAGTACCAAGTTCCAAGTCCAGGCTTGGACTTGGCTCAAGCACTGCTCAAGACATCCTGACTTCTGGTTTCTCTTACAGACTGGCTGCAACCACCTTCCTGGAATCCTGGCTCCAAGATTGCCATGGCTCAAGCTCCTAGGTCTGCTGGGGATTACCACCTGCACCTGAAACACAGGATAAATGAAACAGAACAAACAGAGGTTTCAAGTCCATTTTTTTTGAAGTCAAGGTAAAAGAGAGAGAGAGTAATGATACTTGCACTGTGAATGAATTGTGTATGATTTTCACCCTCTGGATGCACCAGGAAAGAGCACAAAGGAAGATAGAGGGGGAGCAAGAGACAGAGAGAGAGAGAAAGAGAGAGAGAGAGAGACAGAGAGACAGAAACAAAGATAGAGAGAGAGACAGAGAGAGACAGAAAGACAGAGAGACAGAGACAGACAGACAGAGAGAGGGAGGGGGGAGAGAGACAGAGAGACAGAGAGAGAGACTCTTTCTTCATCTGGCAATTTTTAAAGATGCAGCCTTTTCTTGACTATGCAGCCAATCAAAGGAGGCTACTCCTATCCATGCAGTAGGAGAATACAGAGAAGCTTGGTGCCTCCATGTTAGGTAATCTGAAAATGCTGTAAGTCCCCAAAGTCCTCTTCCACTTGGAAAATAGCAAAGTAGTCTTAAAGAAATAAAGTTTAAACCAAAATCTTGCAAAATTATAAAGAGCAAAGTTATCCCTGGTCTGCAGGTGAAGATTTCATATGATGTCATTTTTTTTCAAAGTATTAACCAGTTTTGCTATTTCCTCTTCTTCCTTTTTTTCTTTAATTACTTTTTATAAAGGAGGGGAGGGGAAAAGGAGGAAATCTAGGCAATGTAAAAACAAAAAAATATGAAGAAAAATCTATTTAAAAATAATTCACCTTCTAGCTATGCATCTCACAATAATCTGAAAATGGATACATGACATGACAGGACATAAAGGCCATACCACTGGAGAAAAAAAAGGAAAGAACCAGATTCCTTTACCTTTCACAATTATGTTACAGGGTAAATTATTTTTTTAAAAAAGATTTTTATTAATTTTTTAGATATAAAGTCAAATAGATTTCCACCAGTATTTCTCTCCTTACTCTTTCTAGAGTACCACCCATTATATAAAAAAAAGAAAGAAAGGAAGGAAGGAAGCAAGAAAAAAAAATCACCAAAATAAATAAATTAATTGAAAAATTCAACATTATATGCAGTGTGCCACACCCTTGGAAACCCCTATTTTTTTTTTTCAGATGAATTGGCAGGGGGGAGTTGTCTTCTCATTATCTTTTCTCTGGGACCAACTTTCTTTCAAATGGCTTTAAAACCCACTAAAGCTCTTCAATTGAAACTTTCAAATATTTCCACAATTATGTGTGTAGAAATTAAAGTGTTTATAAATGATACATGTATTGTTTTCAGCAACATCGCATAAAAATGAAAGCAATTCTAACCATCTTTCAAAATGTTCTCTACATATTATCATTTCTTTCAGAAGCAAGTACTTTCTCTTTCCCTTGAAGGTTCAGATTAAGTATGTGTCAGTCAGTCAATAAACATGTATTAAGCTTCTATCCCATGCCAAGCACTGTCCAGAATGATGGGGATATAAAAAAAGGCAAAAGATAGTCTCTGCTTTCAATGTACTCAGTCTGATAGGGGGCCTGGTGTACATGTGTATGCATGTGTGTTCACATGTATTTAATATTTTCTACAGAGCATGCTACTGACAGTTATCTGTCATAACAGAAAAGATCATAAAATTCAAAATTTGTCTTTTTGTGAAAGTGCAACAATTCTTTTAAGCACTTTGTCATCAAATACAAAGCAAATTTCTGTGAGGAACTAGAGATTTTCATGGTCACTCTCTACCTCACTGAAACATTGTGCAAAGATTCTACTATTAAAAGCTCTGCAAGAGAAGCAGCCCAGTGACACAGTGGATACAGCATTGAGCTTGGAGTCAGGAAGAGACCTGAGTTCAAATTCAGTCTCAGACATTTCCTAACTGTGTGACCCTGGGCAAGTTACTTCCCTTCTACCTGCTTTGGTTTCAATATGACACCTTCCAGTTTTTTAAATTTCTAAAGTATTTATTTTTTAACATTAATTTTTTAAAAATTTTGAATTTTCAATATTCTCCCTCCCTCCACACCTCTCCCACCATTGAGAAGGTAAGCAATATGATATCAATTTTATATGTATAGTCATGCTAACTATATTTCCACCTTAGCCATGTGGTGAAAGAAAGAAAGAAAGAAAGAAAGAAAGAAAGAAAGAAAGAAAGAA
>NW_020954585.1:34628507-34686478 GCF_900497805.2 Vombatus ursinus
AAGAAAGAAAGAAAGAAAGAAAGAAAGAAAGAAAGAAAGAAAGAAAGGAAGGAAGGAAGGAAGGAAGGAAGAAAGAAAGACAGGAAAAAAGAAATGAAGGAAGGAAGGAAGGAAAGAAGGAAGGAAGGGAGGAAATATGCTTCAATCTACACTCAGTTCTTTGGTTCCCTCTCTGGAGGTAGATAGCATTTTCAATATGAATCCTCTAGAATTGCCTTAGATTGTATTGATCAGAATAGTTCAGTCTTTCCCAGTTGATCATCATTGCAATATTACTTACATTGTGTACAGTGATCTCCTGTTTCTGTTCACTTCATTTTGCTTCAGTTCATACAAGTCTTCTCAGATTTTTTTCCCCTGAAACTATTCCCTTTGTCATTTCTTATAGCACAATAATATTCTAGCATAATAACATACTACAGTGTGTTCAGACATTCCCCAATTGATGAATATCATCTCATTTTCTAACTTTTTGCCACTGTGCCATTGCCAGTCATTTTGACTCTTGTCTTGCCCTGGGACTCTAATGACTCTGGAGGAGAGAATAAAACTGATGACTTTGCACAGCCTCACTTAAACCCAATTAACTCACCAGTCAAGACATCACCCTCATGATGACATTGGTCATCTTTGAGAATAAAGTACGAAAAACAACGATCTTCTTTCAAATTCCGTAACATTCATTTTTTGTTGTTTTACAATTATTGTTCTTGCCAACTACTTTTTTGTAGTAATTATTTATATTGTTTTCCTGGCTCTACATCTTTCACTTTTCACTGGTCTATGTAAATCTTTTCATGCTTCTTGGTTTATCATATTTATTACTTCTCCTAGCATCATAACATTTCATTATATTTGTGTAGCATAGTTTGCTTAGCCACTCTCCAATAATGTACATATATTTAGTTTCTAGTTCTTTCTAACTGTGAAAAATGTTGTAAATATTTTGATGTAGATGAAGCCCTTCCTTTCGTCAGTGACCTCCTTGACATACATGCCACTAACAGTGAAATCACTGTCAGATTGCATAGATATTTTAGGCACTTATTTGGATAATTCCAAATTGGTTTCCCAAATGGTTACACTATCATTCTTATTGTTAATGATTTTGAGTGTTCTGTTTCATGGTTTTAACAGTTTGTAATTTTCTTGTTTTGAAGAAGATTTATAATTTTTTTTTATTTTTCTGTGGGGAAAATGGCTTTTGATTTCATCTATTTCTGTTAGTTGTCTATATATCTTGAATGTGAATCTCTCTGAGATATTTGATACAAAAAAAATAGCTCACTGCTTTCCTTCCTGTTCTTTATTAATTTTTGTACAAAAGCTTTAAAAAATTTTATGCAATCGAAATAATCTATTTTATGTTTTGTAATTGCCTCTATCCCTTGTTTGGTTAAGAATTCATCTGCTACCCATAGCTGTGAAAAGTATCTACTTCTCTTCTAATTTCCTATAGTTTAATTTTTAATATTCAGATCAGCTATCCATTTTGAATTTATTGCATAATATGTTTTAATATGTTGGTCTAAGCCCAATTTCTCCTGACTGCTTTCCAGTTTTTTTATTAAATAAATTCTTTCCTAAATAATTTGTGATTTTTGTGGTTATTGACTGTGTTGAATTACATTATTTCAAAATCTTCCTTTTCTAGTCTGTTCCTTTGATCTATTGACCTCTTCCTGAAGTTGTCTTGAATTTATTTTGTACTCACATATACATACCGTATGTGTAAGTATATATGTATACACATATATATGCTATCTCCCTCCAATCCTCTTTTTTATTTTTATTTTTTATTTTATTTTTTATTAATAAATTTATTTATTTTTGGTTTTCAACATTTACTTCCACAAGATTTTGAGTTCCTAATTTTCACCCCATCTCGCCCCTCCCCCCACCCCAAGATGGCATGCATTCTGAATACCCTTCACCTAGTCTGCCTTCCCTTCTATATCTCCCCCCCTTCTCTTATCCCCTTCCCCTTCTATTTTCCTGTAGGGCAGGATAGATTTCTGTACCCCATTTCCTGTATTTCTTATTTCCCAATTGCATGTGAAAACATTTTTTTTAAACATGTGTTTTTAAAACTTTGGGTTCCAAATTTTCTCCCTTCCTCCCTCCCCACCCACCCTCATTGAAAAGGCAAGTAACTCAATATAGGCTATACTTGTGCAGTTATGCAAAACACTTCCATAGTAGATATGCTGTGAAAAACTAACTCTATTTCCCTTAATCCTATCCTGCCCCCCCCATTTATTCTATTCTTTCTTTTGATCCTGTCCCTCCTCAGAAGTATTTGCTTCTGATTACCCTTTCCCAATCTGCCCTCCTTTCTATCATCTCCCTACTCTCTTGTTCCCTTCCCCCCTATTTTCCTGTAGGGTAAGACATTTCCATACCCAATTGAGTGTTTATGTTATTCCCTCCTTAAGTCAAATCCTATGAGAATAAGATTCACTCATTCCCTCTCACCTTCCCCGTTTCCCCTCCACTGTAAGAGCCTTTGCTTTTCTGTTTTTTGTGAGATAATTCACCCCATTCTACCTCTCCCTTTCTCCTTCTCCTATTATAATCCTCTCTCACCCCTTAATTTTATTCTCCAGATATGACCCCTTCATTTTCAACTCACCCTGTGCACCTATCTATCTATCTATCTATCTATCTATATAAATACATATAATTTTTTCCCTCCAACTACCCTAATACTGACAAAGGTCTCATGAGTTACAGATATCATCTTTCCATGAAGGAACATAAACAGTTCAACCTTAATAAGTCTCTTATGATTTTCTTTCCTGTTTACCTCTTCATGTTCCACTTGAGTCTTGTATTTGAAAGTCAGATTTTCTATTCAGCTCTGGTCTTTTCATCAAGAATACTTGAAAGTCCTCTATTTCATTGAATGACCATTTTTTCCCCTGAAGGATTGTACTCAGTTTTTCTGGGCAGGTGATTCTTGGTTGTAATCCTATCTCCTTTGCCCTCTGGAATATTATATGCCATGCCCTGTGGTCCCTTAATGTAGAAGCTGCTAAATCTTTCCCTCCAACTCTCTTGAATAGAATGTAAGGTCTGTAGAGGTAAGTACTGTTTTATTTTTATCTTTTTATAGCCAGTATAGAACTTTCCACACAGTGCTTCATAAATTGGTTATTGATGCTTCATTGATTAAATTGTACAAATATTACCATTCCCACTGTAAATGAAATAAAAAGATACATGGAATTTACATTTGAATGGAACAATGCTTCTCTTTGCAAAGAAAAATAGAAGAGTTGCTTGAATTGGATTTGTCATGAGTTTAAAAGCAACAAGAAGCATGATTTCATGGAATATATATATTTTTGTTACAAGAGATGGCTTAAATTGGGGGTATGTGAATTAGTAGATATTGATAGTCTAGAGTGTTATGAGCAAGGAGATTGGTGGTTTTCCTAACTGTTAGGAAAGAATGAAAATTCATGGGAGATGGAAGCCCTCCAGATGGGGGAAGTCCAGAAATTTTTGAGGCCAATAGAGAGGAAGATTCTGAGGGTATGAGAATGTGAACAATTGTAGGCAGCCAACTGATTGCAAATAAAGGGTTTTGCTATCCCAAGTGTGAATCACACTATGAGAAAGGATGAAGGTGAATTTTATAAAAAAAAAAGCTCCAGATTAAACCTCAAGCCTTATATTAAAGTACAAGCTTCACTCTTTCTGGAGACACAAAGAAAAACTTCAAATAGAAGTAAAAGGGGAAAATAAATTGAGAGAGAGAGAAAGATAGAGAGAGAGAGAGAGAGAGAGAGAGAGAGAGAGACAGAGACAGAGAGAGAATAAAATGCTAAAAAAAACACACAGAATAAAACAAAAAGTGGAGGTGATAAAAATCCAGAAAATTTGCTATCTTGTCAAAAATGCAGATCTATATAAGAACTGCATCTGGGTAGGGAAAGAACATTAGAATTACATCTTAACTCAGTCCTTCTATTGCACAGTCCCTAGTTCCAAGTCCAAAACTTCCCACAGTTTCATGTCCTACTCAAGACATTCTGGCTTCTCTGACTGGCTGGGAAAAAAACCCTATGTAACCAGCAGGTGTCACTGTCTGGCAAGGTTTAGAGATTTAAGGTGGACAGTGACAGCAAAAGGGAAGAAGACCCTTCAAATTCAAGATCACTGAATTCCATGAAGTCTTCCTTTCTTCCTATGGCTGCTACCTTAGGAATTTTGTGGTGTTAAACCATGCCTTTCTCCCTTTACCATAAAGAAAGGATCAGTTAATGCCTCTCTAGTGGGCATGTTCAATGAGAAAACAATAGAGGAAAAGCCAACATGGCTCATAAGTACCTAGACTATTATAGATATCTGGCTTGTGGGTTTAGTTTTATTTTGTTTTAGCCAAAGGTGCAGAAGAAAAGTCCTAAATCTAGTTTAAATTATGTTTGGGAAAGTTTATTAAAGGTTATGAAAAATCAAGGTGATAAAATCTCTATTATACCTCTGAGTTCACTATCCCCTTTCATTTCAGTAGCCTATTCACAACTAAAGATAAATGCAGATAACAGAGAATTTAGGTTTATATTCTCTCCCTCCTCCCAAATTCATTAGGATCTACCAAGTTCTAAAATAGAGAAATCATGTAGAAAATACCTGCTTCTTCAAGCAGAGAGAGGCAATATTACATATATAGAGAGGGCTGACCTCAAAGCTGGGAAGATCTGAGTTAAAGTTTCTCATACATGTTGGTTGATTGTCCCTGAACAATTCATTTAACTTCTCAGTTCTCTAGGCAACCCTAAGATTACATTATAGAGAAGGTGCCAGACTACATGGGTAGAGAAAGTTTTCTTACATAAGAATTCCCTATAATATAGGGAAATAATAATGAAAATAAAAATAATGAAATAATGGGTGGAGTTTTCCAATCTCCCTCCAGGCAGTGGGGTAAGGGGTGTAGTTAAAACTTCTTTCTCCTTTAGCTTATCTCAGATTCAATTCATTCCAGTCACACCCTCCTCTTAAGGATTTGTAGAGACCAGGGTCAAATTGAAGGAGAGTAATTAAGTTGCTTCATCAACCTCAGCCTATCTCCATTCAAAATACCTGCTAGAATATTTTTATTTATCTACCCATTAATCCAGAGCCTGCCATCATGTACTTTATGTCCCTTTCTTTTCTAATCTGGTATCTAGCATCTTGACTTTAGTGCCTTTCCCCTGAAGTTCTGGTGCATATTCTTATGATCATAAATCCAAAGGTTCCATTTTGACCCATAGAATTTCAGTTCCTATCATATGTTCCTCCATGTCCCAGAGGCATTTAGGTTATATTCACATAAAAGAAGTTAACAGGCTCATATAATCCTCTTTCTTTTACTTTTAAATGAAATTTTTGTTTTTGCTAATGACATATTCCTAGAAAATTATACATATATGCTTATGTTCAGCTTATCTAGAAATATCTTAAAGACTAAGAAGATTTAAAAATTCTATTTAGAACCTGAGGCTTTAAAGACCATCTAAATTAAATCATGTATTTTCCTACTAACTTTAGTGTATAGGAGATGATGGGGAAAAATATGTTGGTAAACAATTCAGTACCAAGAATCAAAAGAAACTACATTGGAGTGTATTACAAGCACTGAAAAAAGACAAAAAATAAATTTATCATAGCTTAATAGATTAATATATGATACAAAGAGTGGATGCATATGATGAACTTAATAAATTGACTGCTAAAATTCTTAAAAGCCCAAATTAATACCAAATTAGAAGAAAGAATCAAGGGGGCAAGTCAAAACAGCAGAGTAAAATGTCACAACTGCCAAACCCCTTCTATAAAATGACCATACAAAATCCCAAACACAATTTTGTTTGGGAAAGACAACAAAGAATCATAGTGAGTCATTTTTTCCAGTCCAGAGCAGCTTAGGAAGAAAAAAAAGGAGGTCTGTAGATATTGGGGTAGAGGATGCCCAGGAGTGTAGAGAAGCAGAGATGGCACCAGCTGTGGGCTGTGGGTGGCAGCAGTGCCAGTGACAGTGAGCATACTGAATATCTGTTCAGAAAAAAATCCCAGGAGTACCTGGACTTGGAGTGGGTACAGGATTGGGTGCTATTTAGTATCTTAGTTGCCCATTACTCAGTACTGGGTGGGTCATAGTTCCAGGAGGAGAGGAGAGGTCACAGTCAAAAGGGAATAGAGGTCTAGCCTGTGTAAAGACCAGAATGCAGACCAAGAGAGCAATAACCAGACCTCTCCTGGATCACAGTACCTTGGAAACATTGAAAACTTACAGGTCCTTCATTTGAGCTGTGAAAGTAGTAAATAAGAAAGAAAAGCTCAGACCAATCATTCCTCCAAGAAGTGAGCAGAGCCCAACTCTAACATAAAGTCCAAAAATGAGCAAACAACAACACAAAAAGAACCTGACCATAAAAAGTTCAATGATGACAGGGAAACTCAAGACACAAACTCAGAAAAAAGACAATGACTTGAAAACTCCTATAAGGAAAGTCTCAAAGAAAATGCAGATTGGATACAAGCCCAACAAGAATTCCTTAAAAAGCTAAACAAAGAGATTTTTTTAAAAAGAGCAAAAAATGATTTTAAAAATCAAATAAAAGCTGTAGAGAAAAAGAAATTGGGAAAAGAAATGAGAGCAATGGGAGAAAATTACAAAAGGGGAATTAACAGCTCAGTAAAAATGGTATAACACCTCATTGAAGAAAATAACTCCTTAAAAGCGAGAAGTCAAGTAAAAGCTAGTGAGATGCCAAGAAACAATAAAACAAAGTCAAAAGAATAAAATATGAACTATCTCATTGGAAAAACAATTGATTTGGAAAATAGATTGAGAAGAGACAATTTAAGAATTATTTGTCTACCTGAAAGACATGATAAAAAAAAGAGACTAGATATCATATTTCAAGAAATTATAAAATTGCCCATATATCTTAGAACTAAGGACAAATTAGAAATTGAAACAATTCACTGGGTACTTCTTGAATGAAATCCCCAAATAAAAACCCTCAGGAATATCATAACCAAAATTCAAAGCTCCCAGGTCAAGGCAAAAATAAAAGAAATGATTCAAATACTGAGGGGTGACAATTAGGATGACACTAAAAAAGCAGAGGGCTTGGAATAGGATTTTTCAAAAAGCAAAGGAGCTAGGAGTACAACCAAGAATAATTGATCTAGTAAAATTGCATATAATCCTTTAGGTGGAAAATTAATATTTGATGAAATAGAAAACTTTCAAGGATTTTTGATAAAAAGACTAGAGTTCAATAGTAAATTTGACATTCAAATCCAAAACTCAAGAGATACATATAAAGGCAAATATGAGTGAAAAATCATTAAAGCATTTAACAAGACTAAATTGTTTGCATTCCCATAATGGAAGATGATTCATGTAACCCCTAAGAACATTATAATGATTAGAGAGATTAGTCTACTAGGCAGAGTCTACTTAGGCAGAGGGTATGGATGTGAGTTTATTATGTTGGCATGATCTCAAAAGATGAAAAAGAGGGAAGAATTGGGAGAAGAGGGAAGGGAGAGGAAGAGTGAGGGAAATTATCTCACATAAAAGAGGTACACAAGAAAGAGTTTTTGCAATAGAGGAGAAAAAGGGTGGGGTGGAGTTCAAGCAATGCTTGAACCTCACACTCATGAACTGATTCAAGGAAAGAAGATCATATATACACAAACAGTTGGGTATAGAAATTCATCTTCTCCAACAGGGATATAGGAGAGGAAGAGGCAAAAAGAAAGGGGAGGGGTGATAAATGAGAATGTAGATTAAGGGTTATATAAGTATAAGGAATAAATATAGGCTCTGAGGAAATAAAATTATGACTTTTTGCAGATGATATAATGATATATTTAGAAAATTCTAGAGAGTCAACTAAAACTAGTTGAAACAATCAACAACTTTAGCAAAATTGCAGGATATAAAATAAACTCACATAAATCATCAATATTTTTATATATTTACTAACAAAACCCAGCAGGAAAAGATAAAGACATTCCATTTAAAATAATTGCAGAGAGTATAAAATGCTTAGGACTCTACCTGCCAAGATACACTGGAATTATATAAACACAATTACAAAATACCTTTCACACAAATAAAACAGATTTAAACAATTGGAGAAATATGAATTGCTTATTAAGGGCAGGCTGAGGCAATATAATAAAATATGACTATTCTTCCTAAATTTATTTATTCAGTTCCATGCCGATAAAACTACCAAAGAATTACTTTTTAGATCTAGAAAAAAATTAATAAAATTCATCTGAAGGAACAAAAATGATCAAGAATCTCAAAGGAATCAACCAAAAAAAATGTGAAGGAAAGGATCCTAGAAGTAACAGATCTCAAACTATCAAAAAAAAATGGTGATCATCAAAACCATTTGCTACAGGATAAGAAACAGAGTGGTTGATTAATGGAATAGTGTAGCCATACAGTACACAGAAGTAAATGAGCACAGTAATCTCGTGTTTGATAAATCCAAAGATTTCAGCTATTGGGGAAAAAACCCACTAATTGACAAAAACTACTTGGAAAACTGGAAAATAATCTAGCAGAAACTAGGCATAGGGCAACATCTCACCTTATATACCAAAGTAAGCTCAAAATGGGCACGTAATTTAAACATAAAGGATGGTACCATAAGCAAATTAGGGAAACATTGGGGGGGAAAGTCTATCAGATCTATAAATAAGGGAAGATTTTATGACCAAAAAAGAGGTAGAGAAGATCATGGGAGGTAAAATATATAATTTTTATTACATTAAATTTAAAAGAGTTTGTACAAACAAAACCAATGCAGTCAAAATTAGAAGCAAAACAGGAAACTGGGGGGAATTTATAGAAAATTTCTCTGCTAAAGGCCTCATTTCTCAAATATATAGGGAACTGAGCCAAATTTATAAAAAAAAATTCATTCTCCAATTGACAAATGGTCAAAGGATATAAACAGGTAGTTTTCAGAGGAATTAAAAGTTATTAATAGTCATATGAAAAAATACTCTAAATCACTAATAATTAGAGAAATGCAAATTGAAGCAGCTCTGAGGTACTGTCTCATACCTATCATATTGGCTAAGATGATGCAAGATGAAAATGACAAACACTGAGTGGGGGGTAGGGAGATATGGAAAAATAGATATATTAAGGTGGAACTGTAACTGGTCCAAACATTCTGGGGAACACTTTGGAACTATATGCCCTAAGGGCTACAAAACTGTACATACTCTTTGACCCCATAATACCACTACTAGGTCTGTACCTCAAAGAGATCAAAGAAAAAGGACCCATATATACAAAAATATTTATAGCAGCTCTTTTTGCAGTGTCAAAGAATTGGAAATTGAGGGAAAGCCTCAATTTAATGCATGACCAAACAAGTTATGTGATTGTGATGGAATACTATTGTGCTATAAGAAATTATGAAGGGGGTGGTTTCAGAAAAACCTGGGAAGACATATTAGCTGATGCAGAGTTAAGTAAGCAGAACTAGGAGAACAATGTACATTGTAATAACAATATTGCAATGACAATAAACAGTGAAAGACTTAGCATCTGAGCAATACAATGATCCATGACAATTCCAAGAAATTTCATGATGAAAAATGCTGTCCACCTCCAGATAGATATCTGATGGACTCAGTGTAGATTGAAGCATTTTTTTTCTTTCTCTTTCTTTTTTTTTTTTTTGCCAACATTCCAATAATGTGGTAATGTTTTGTGTGACTTCATACATATAGTGGGTATGATATTTCTTGCCATCT
Source organism: Vombatus ursinus (assembly GCF_900497805.2). Lineage (NCBI taxonomy): Eukaryota > Metazoa > Chordata > Mammalia > Diprotodontia > Vombatidae > Vombatus > Vombatus ursinus. Next base: position 34,638,300 of record NW_020954585.1, read on the forward strand.
CATTGGGTGTGGGAGGCGTTGGAGGGAGAGAGACAATTTGGAACTAAAAATAAAAAAATTAAAATCTAATTTGGAGATGTTTAACAAAATAAATAAAAAGATAATCTAACATTTTAAAAAGATGTCATTATACAGTACTTCATAGGATCACAGATGTAGAGTTTGAAAGGACCTTAGAGGCCATCTAGTCCTGCCCTCTCATTTTACAAATGAATTTAGGTCAAGAGAGATTAAATGACTTACATAAGGTCACATAACTAATATCTGAGGTGAGATTTGAATTCAGGAGATTCCTGACTCCAAGAGAGCACTCTATCCACTATGATGCCTCTCACTGATGTGCACAAAAAGACCTTTGGGTAAAACAAAATGCCACCATAAAACCTCTACTCTCACACGATGTATTCCAGATATAAAGATTACGAAAGATTCATTGATAGATGGAATAATGGACATCTTTGCTGAATGTACTGATATTAATAGCAGTTGAAAAATAAAACAAGGAAAAATACACTCACCAAAGATGTTAGCCACATACAGCACAAATGACTAATGGATAAAATAGTTGCTAGAACTCACTGTATTGGATAAATAAACTGGGTCTTCAATATAATCAATATACCATGTACAGTGTATTACTGTCGGGCTTATTATATTCAAATATTCACATGGCCAATAGAAAATTTCACCCAGTCATTCCATTCCCTCCCTTCCCTACTTAAATTGACTGTACCTACCACCAGAACCATATTGTGGAAGAACAGTCTAAGCAGTTGCAACTTTATCCCTCCGGATAATGGGGTATTTCCAGAAAAACCTAGGAAGAGTTATATAAATTGATGCAAAGTGAAGTGAGCAGAAGAACTAGAACAATGTACAATGTAACAACAATATTGTAAAGATAATTAACTTTGAAAGACTTAGCAACTCTGAGTAATGCAATGATCCTTGTCAATTCCTAGGGACATGGAGAATTTATACTTGCATGCTCTCAGGGCCACATATCCCAGAAGGAGATTAGGCTTGGGATGTGTTGGAGATCAGCCAGCTAAACTACCTGGTGGCTCTACAGAGATTATTCTTTCCTCAAAATTGAAGGGATTGGTTTTTATTACACAAGAAAATCTAAGTGGATTGGGGTACAGGACAACTTATCTCCCCTTTATACCAACACAAATGAACAAATAAAAAAGCAATGCAAAACCTGGAATCTATCAGCTCTTAGAAGGGGAAATGGGAATCCATATTTACATGGAACACATGTATATCGCTCAATCCAAGGCAAGCCTGTAAAACTTATATTTTACTGACTTAGTTTGGATTCAGAGGATATATGAGGAATGGATTCAAATGTACGACTAAAAGCAAATTATCAAGTGGACCAATGACCAAAGGATATGAACAGGACATTTTCAAAAGAAAGAATCCAAGCTATCAAGGACCATATTTTAAAATGCTCCAAATGACTAATACTTAGAGAAATGTAAATTAAAGAAACCACCATGCTTCACTTCACACCTATCAGATTGGCAAAAATGACAAAGGAGGGAAAATGACAAGTGCTGGAGGGAGGATTCTACTTCACTTTTGGAGGAATATTCTGGAAAGCAATTTAAAACCATACCTCAAAGACACTAAAATGTTGGTACTCTTTGACCTAGCAACACTAAACTGTTTATACTTCAAAGAGACCAGAGAAAGAGGAAAAGGACATCTTGTCGGTTATATAACCAACAAGATGGGAGCTTAAGCACTTTCTCTGATCCTGAAACTTCTCCAATACAGTAATTATGTGCAAACAAATAAATAAAGCTATCTCTATTGTCTAGGACACTAATATACTAATGATGTAAAGATCAAATGAATAATCTCTAACTTTTCATGTGATCACTGATCACCCATTCCCACCACCTACACACTCCGTCAGAGCCGCACAAGTTGACCCAGAGTTTTGCAACAGCAGGCAACTATTCCATGTTCTCCTAAGAGAGCATAGAACTAAATAAGGATTTTCCTAAATGGTTTTAAAAGATAAAGAAGAATTATGAAAGCAGAATTTATTAGCAAAAATAATTAGCAATATAGAAAAATTTGAATCCATGGTGGCAAGTCTCACTAAAGAATCAAGAGAATAACTGATTAGGAATGCAAACATACAGAATCCTTTGCCCAAGACACCATGGCATCACCACCCAAACATTCAGGTTAACACTGGACCCACTTCCCAACCTCTGCTATCCTTGTAACAACTTCAACCTGGTTATTTAGCATATTTCTCAGATGGGTGCTGATAAGATACACAAACAGCTGTATATATCAGCAAAAGTCTTCCATTGGTCCTGACCTTAAAGCATAGAACCTTTGATTGTTTAATTCTGTGTTCTCCAGGCCCCAGACCAATTGAGCAGATCTAGGACCACTGTCCAAGAAGTAGTATAGATGAAGATCTTCTCTGCTCCATCCCTCAACGTTTTCTTACACGTCAGCCATGCAGACGTATCAGGTAAAGCAAATGTTGGTCACTATCCCAAGCAGCAACAGTAGCAGTGGTACCAAGAACCCACTCAACATGTCAATCTGTTGTCTTCTCTCATCTCACTCTCCATGCCCTACTCCCAATTATGCTGCTCACACTCTAGGAACTTCTTTGTCTCCCTTCCTGCTCACCTGCTTACCCCTTTTCTCTAGATATTTGTTACTCCTTCTCCCTTAGAGAAAAGGAAGGGGAAATTAACAATTTTTGGCACAGGCACATTTCCAGTCATCCCCTAATTTTGGAATCAAAATATGCTGCATGTTTGTGTCTTATTTTGAAGGCATTAATCTTACCTATAATTCAATTCCCTGGGTAAGAGAGTAACATTCAGCTATTGTTTCGTATTTTCTGTTTTTCTTCAAGTTTGTCTTCTGTTTATTAATAGGTACAGCTTTCAAGGACTTGTTCAAGTAAAATAAAAAATACAAAACCAATAACAGACAATAAATGCATTCTAGGTCTTTGCCTGAAAGTTGTCACCCTGCAAGTTGTCATGAAGATTTCAAATGGAAAGGCATCAGTGGATACACATAATTGTTATTTAATTAGTGGAAATAAATTCACTGAAGGGACCTTGTTCTCACACAACTCAACTTTCAAATAAAAGAAAATTAGCTGTATTTCTGTGTTCCCACACCTCTCATCACAGCTTGAACACATCAACAGTTGGAAACAAACTTTCCTTTAGTGTAAAGTCTGCAAAATAAAATGTCATTCCATTCATGTTTTAATTTTAAAAATTGATTATATACTTGCAGAAAAGAAAACAAGCTTAACTTCCTAAAAACCAAAGCTCAAAAGAACAGAAGACTATGGAACATTGAAAAATGATATACATTAATAATCACTCACCTTTGCTCAATACCTCAAGCTTATAAAGTACTTTTATCACAACCTTTTGAGGTTGCTGTTATCCCCATTTTACTGAGGAAGAAACTGAGGTTCAGAAAAGTTTAGTGACTTGCACAACATTACACAGTTCAATGTTCTCTCCATGCTTGGATTTTATGGTACTGATCACTCTTAATTCTCTTTCTGCCTATCTGACTACTCTCCACTCTCCTTTGGTTGAACATCATCTATATCCCACCTACTGGGTGTGGATATCCTCTAGCTCTGTTTTGGACCTTCTTCTTCTTCTTCTTCTTCTTCTTCTTCTTCTTCTTCTTCTTCTTCTTCTTCTTCTTCTTCTTCTTCTTCTTCTCCTTCTTCTTCTTCTTCTTCTTCTCCTTCTTCTTCTTCTTCTCCTTCTTCTTCTTCTTCTCCTTCTTCTCGTCCTCCTCCTTCTTCCTCTTCCTCCTCCTCCTCCTCCTTCTTCTTCCTCTTCCTCCTCCTCCTCCTCCTCCTCCTCCTCCTTCTTCTTCTTCTTCTTCTTCTTCTTCTTCTTCTTTTCTCTCTCTCTCTCTCTCTCTCTCTCTCTCTCTCTCTCTCTCTCTCTCTCTCTCTCTCTGCCAGCTTCAAATACTTATTAGCTGTGTGACCCTGGGAAAGTCACTGAAACTCTCAGCTTCCTCATGTGTAAATATCATATAATCATATTTACAAAAATGAGATAATGTAAAGTACTTTAAGGTTCTAAAGCACTATATAAATGGTAGCTCTTTCTATTTCTATTTTCTCTCACCTGGACTATTATAGTAAGCTTCCTATTTGGTCTCTTTGCTTCTAGCTTCTCCTCTTTCCAATCAATTCTCCATGTAGCTCCCAAATTAATATTTGTAAGGCACAGAGCAGGCCACATAACTCTCCTGTGCAAAAATCTTCTGTGACTCCCTATTGCTTCTAGGATAAAATTTTTAAAAAAATCCTTAGCCTGGTATGTAAAGACCTACATTGCATAGTTCATGCCTACCTTTCCAGAGTGACTTCTTATCACTTCCCTTCATGGATGCCACATTCCAGTCAAAATGACCCTACTAGTTGTTTCCCAAACTCAACGTCCCATTTCCTGTCTCTGCGCCTTTGTGTGGTCCATCCTCTATGCTTAGAATACATTCTATATCCACCTCTGCCTCTTAGGATCTTCAAGAATTAGAATTAGAATTCCTTTAAGATTCAGCTCAGGTTCCTTCTTCTAAGTGAAACTTTTCCTGATCTCCCCATTGCCTTTTCTATATCTCTCTTTGGAGAGAATTGGGACATAGGTGAAACCAAAACTGTAAGTGATTTTTTTCCTCCAGGGATCAGGGTTGAGATGAAAAGGATCACAGTTATGAGAAAAGAAAGAGCCTAATCTCTCTCTTTAGGAGCCTGACTCCCCCAAATACAAACTTAGTTCATAGTCCAGAGCCAGGGACCCCTAGAGAGGGAGGAAAGGAAGAAGAAGAGGGAGGAGAGGAAGAAGTAGGGGGAGAAGAAAGAGGAAGGGGGGAGAAGGGAGAGGGAGAGGAGAGAAAGGAGGAAGGGAAGGACAAGTGTGTTAGCTCTCCTAGATCCAGCATTAGTCCAGTGTTTTTACAGAAACAAAATACATATGTATGTAAAATGATATTTAAATTGTTTTCCTTGTGGCTGTATTCTTATTTTATTTACACAGATATGACAACTAATCCTCCCAGAGAATGAACCATTTCTAAGTTCAAAGTTTTAGGTCTCCTAAATTAAATTAGCCACCCACTCTGGACAGTTTAAAAAATATTCTGGTAGTAAATTAGACCATTTAGGATACTTCTGCTAATGATGATGGTATAGTGGGGACTGCAAGTTTTCTTTTCCCAGCGACCTGCAAGGAGGAGGGGAGAGGAGCATAGAGAATGATAAATATTGAGTTTTCTAAAGCAGTTCTCTCCTACCAGCCCACTAACCTTCAGATACCTCAGTTTCTGTTGACTTTTCCTGCCTGTCTCTTTATCTAGAGAGATGAAGAAAATATGTGATGTGATTATGGAGAGATAGACAATTTTGACTATCATCAGGAGAATGGTATGAGTGCCAGTGGACTCTGGGGCTGGCTTCTGACAGCTGCAGGAGAGTCTTGCAGAGTCATCAATCTTGGGACATACAACTGGGGCACTGGGAGTGGAGAGCAGTGGAGAGTCAGAATTCTATGAAGAGAAGAAGCAAATTATCCACACCAGCCTAAACAGCAGACACCCTCCTATTAGAAGCTGAAGAAAACAGGTAAAGTGGCATGGAGGTCATGTCCCAGCCAGAGAAGAGACCATAAGTTCCACTATTAAGAAATCCCACAGAAGAATCATAGAAGGACGTCTCTCCACTGTTTTCTGTGAGTGGCCGAGTTTATGTAAATGACTTGAGAAGGGAGTTGTTTACAAGAAGGTATTACTAACTCTATGCCTTCTGTTTCTTTCCTCTGACCTATAAAGGAATATCTTTATTTTATAAATGTTGCAAAATGGGTGCTTATAAGGGGATTCAGTGACCTTATTGAGGAGGTATTAAAGAGAAAGATAACAAGTTATGTGGCTAGGAGCAACAAACCAGATATTTAAAATGAAGTTGAACTAGCTGATCTTGAGGGGCCTTTACAATTCCCATAAGCTATGATTCTATGATGGGAATGGGCAAGTCTGGGTGTTTTTAATTTTAAGATACATTTGATTTTCTTTTATAAAAAATAAAAAAGTAGCAAGTATAACTGAGCTTTTAAGAGCCAAAGGGAATCTCTAATGTAACAGTTACATTAACACTCATATTACTAATAGTATTAACTCAGATTTCTATTGCATTTTATGGCTTAAAAAGCAATTTCCAAACAACGATCCCATGGGGTATATACCCTTTCAGTCCATGACCCTGTAATGCATGCCATGCCCCCTCACAAAGCTTTGTTTTCTCTTTCTTTTCTGTTACCAGGGGCAAGATTTCAAGATGCAAGTTATTTATGCCTTTTAAAGAAAACTTCCACCTTCCTCACAGTTGCTGATGTGAAAGGGATAATTAAGCACATACATCTGAAGAGCACCTAGGGTTAAATGAGGTAGTTATAGCTACAACTGACTGTAGCTGCCTAGGAAAAGATTCAATGCACAATACAGTCTCCCTATAAAGCCTGTGCTATCTAGAAAGTGACCAGAAGAGATGTTCTGGGTTCCTAAGTCATCCCCCAAAGACTGGACACTGACATATTGATAGATTTTTCTGAGTGGTGAATTCCTTGATTCTCTCCAAGAAAACATCTAGGGTGAAAACTAAGCTTCTGTTTTTTGTTTTGTTTGTTTGTTTGTTTCTTTGTTTTGCCCAACCTATGTATAAGAGCCTTGCAGTCTCATCTGAAGAAGCCATGAGCAACTGGGAAATGATTTTTCTGAGTGCATCAATGTTATTTACCTCATTCATTTCTAATATTCTGCTTAAAATTTGTATACAAGATGGCTTTTACATAAATAAATGAAGCACACTGTTAATGAAACAATGAAGAAGAATTTTCTTTTGGATGGGGGCTGAGGCAAGATCTGATTGAATAATATGCATACACCCCCCCCCCAAAAAACTCGACCAATGGAAAGTGTTATAACCCACAAATGGGGTGGAATTAAAGGAAAAAGCCTGAAAATCAAAGAGTCAGAGAGAACTTGGCAGGTATACCAAAGTGTCATAAATAATAAATAAAAGAAATGGAAATGATCACTTAATTGACAATCTTTCCTATTGAATGGAGTCAGGCACTGGTCACATGCCCTCCCTTACCCAGATAATATAACCTTATAAAAACCATGAATGAATGAGAAATAATGTCTTTTCCTTGTTGTTAATCACTTTAAAAGAGAAAATTACACTTGTAATTTATAAAAATGGAAAAGAATTGGAAACAGGGATAAATAGAGTTGCATTCAGGAATAGAATACTATAGATAGATATGAAATGCATACATATTTAAGTAATGACATCCAGATGGGGCCAAGGAAATGCTCCCAGGTGCTCTTATTAGGGTCATAGTTGTGAAATCGCATGATTATTTTAAACGTATAAACGTTGCTTTACAAATATGAGTATGAAAATAATACAATAAATAACATAAAAATAGCTTGGAAATCAAAGAAATGAGCAATACAAATATGAAGACAAATTAACATGCAGACAGAGATGTACTGTAAAAGCATGGGCCACAGGCAAAATGTGAATAGGTGACTTCCAGTCTACTTAACTACAAGATGGAATATCTTACAATGTCTCTAAGTAAGTTATTATAGAAGTTTCAGGTAGCATGACTTAGCATCCATGCTAACATTCCACATGAAGTACAAATCTTATTCTTGTTATTGGTACGACCAGTTTTATTTTTCCTAATATTAGACCAGCCCCACATTCCTGGAATAAATCCAATCTGGTCATAATATATGATATCTGTGATGATATTTCTGTAACCTTCTTGCTAGTATTTTATTTTTAAAATTTACATTAAAATTCATTAGGGAAATTGGCTTATAGTTTTCTTTTTCTGTTTTGCTTTCTCTGGTTTATATATCAACACCATATTTGTGTCATAGAAGGAATTTGGTAAAATTTCCTTCTTCACTTATTTTTTATTCAAATAATTTGCATAGTATTCGAACTAATTGTTCTTTAAATAGTTGGTAGAATTCACTTATAAATCCATTTGATCTGGTTTTTTTTCCCCCTAAGGGTACTCATTTATGGCTTGTTCAATTTCTTTTTTTTTAAATGGGATTATTTAAGTATTCTATTTCCTCTTCTGTTAATCTGGGAATTTATACTATTATAAATATTTTTCCATTTCATTTACGTTGTCAATTTTTTTGGCATAAAGTTGGGCAAAATAGCTGCTAACATTTGCTTTAATTTCATCTTCATTGGTTGTCCATTTATAATTTCCATTTTTGTTACTGGCAATTTGGTTTTCTTTTTTCCTTTTTTTTTTTAATCATTAACCTATGGTTTATCTTCCCCCTCTCTCCATAAAACCAGCTAGTAGTTTTAGTTATTAGTTCAATGGGTTTTTTCTTTCAATTTCATTGATTTCTCCTTTGATTTTCTTTCTAATTTGATGTTTAATTGGGGATTTTTTATTTGTTATTTTTCTAATTTTTTTTAGTTGCATGCCCAATTCATTGATCTGTTCTGTCTCTCTTTTATTGATGTAAGAATTTAGAAATATAAAATTTCCCCTAAGTATGGCTTTGGATGCACCTGACAAAACTTGGTATGTTGTCTCATTGTTGTCATTATCTTAATGAAATTGGTAATTGTTTCTATAATTGTTCCTTGGCATAATTATTCTTTTGGATTAGATTTTTTAGTTTCCAATTAATTTTTAATCTATGCTTCCAAGGCCCTTTGTTGAATGTAATTTTTATTACATTGTGTTCTGAAAGGAGAACATTTAATTTTTCTGCTTTTCTACACTTGTTTGTGAGGCTTTATGTCCTTTAGGGTAGTAGTCTTGTTAAAGCACACAAATAGAAAAGCCAGCCAGGATGATGGAGTAAAAAGGAATACAGTTTGGCTACACCCCACAATTACTCTCCAAAGATCTATAAAACAGAGTAGACCAAGTCCTGATTAGGAAATCTAAGAGCAAAATCATGCATTACCTAAGTTGGTATAGGGAGACAAAGAAAGAAGGGTCTGCAGTGAGGATGGGCAAGTTCTAAACAGGAACACATTATGTGAAGCATTCCATCATAGGGACCGAATGAAGGCTTACCCATGGCTATGTAGCAGGGCAAAAAAGAGGATGTAGATTTGGTATAGAGGGGCCTAACCTTTTGTAGGAAGCATGAATAGGTGCCAAATAGCAACATCACCACTCACACCCCAGAACTGGGTCACAGATCCAATTAGGTACCAAATGGCAAATCTATCACTGACATCCTAGAATTGAGTCATAGATATAGTGTCCACTGAGGAAGGGACATGTACCAATAAGTAGTAATCCAGGGCAAGGAGCAGTATTGAGGCCTATGCTATGTACTAAGCAAGGAGTAAATACAGAAGTGAGCAGTGGCTGTATGATTCTGACACTGGGAACCGAGCATGGTTTCAAATCTAGCTCCTAGCCATTCTGAAGTCTGTAGCGTTATAATCAGAGCAGGAAGTCAGACCTAAGAGGAACCTGTAGTTCTGTGTCTCTGAACTTGCAGAGCTTTCTAGTTGCCTGACAGCGCTTAGTCTACTGGAGCTCCAACCAGGACTAAGTCCACAAGTTATGTTGCTCATACCCAAACTGAAGTCAGGAACTTGCAGAGTTGAGACTAAAAAGGAAGTGCTCAGCCTTTTACCTGGATTACACTGTTTGGGCATGCTAAAAACTTGCAGTTCTCTAGCCTGAGCTGTCCTTGAGATCCTCAACATTCAGTACCACAACAAAATAGCAGCAAGATCCAAGAGGACACAAAACAGGACAAAGCATGGCCTAGATATTCCCTCCAGAAGTATTCAGAGCTGAGCCTTAATATCAAGTCTGAAGTCAGGAGGTAAGGCTTTAAAAATAAGCATATAAAACATCTTCACCATAAAGAGCTATTAAAATGAAAGGGATACTCAAGACACAAACCTAGTAGAATAGAATGACTCCAAAACATTACAAGCAAAGCCTCAAAAAAAAAAAAAAGAGTGGTTAGAAGGTCAACTGAAATTGTTGGAAGAGAGGAAGCAAAAGAGTTGGTTTTTTTTTAAGAGCTTAAATGATTTTATAAATGAAACAGAGGGTTAGAGAAACAATTGGAAAAGAAAATAGAGTCCTGGAGTGGAAAATGGAAAAGAAATGAGAATCTGGAATTGGAAAAAGAATAAAAAGCTTGTCACACAAGATGCAAAACACTATCCATTCAACATATTCCTTGAAAATTATGAAGGACCAAATAGAAGTTAATGATTCCATGAGACATGAAATGTTCAAAGTCACATGACTGAAAATAACAGAAGAAAAATATAAATTATCTTACATCAAAACAATTGATCAATAAAAGATAACTTAAGAATCACTGAATGACTTGAGTGCCAAGACCCCCTCCCCACAAATAGCCTAAACATTATATTTCAAGAAATTATAAAAGAAAATTGCCTGGATCTCTTAGAATCAGAGAGAAGAATCCAGTGATCACATGAAAGAAACCTCAAAATTTAACTTTCTAGGAACATTAAGCCCAAACTTAGAGCTTCAAGATAGGAGAAAAGTAATGCAAGCAGCCAGAAAGCAAGAATTCAAGTTCAAAGGAACCATAGTCAGGATCACACAAGATTTAGAAGCTACCACTTATAAGGAGTGGAGATCTTAGAACATGGTATTATAGAAGGCAAAAGATATAGGTTTACAACCAAGAATAAAAATTTACTCAGCAAAATTTAGTATAATCCTAAAGGTAGGGGGAAAAATGGATCTTTAATGAAATAGAAGACTTTCAATTGCTCCTAGTAAAATAATAATAATAGTAGTTAACATTTATATAGTGCTTTAAGTTTTACAAAAGTGCTTTATGTGCTGAATCAGTGGAATAGATTAGGCACACAAGACACAGTAGTGAATGATCATAGTAGTCTAGTATATGATAAACTCAAAGATCCAAGCATTTGGAACAAAAACTCATTATTTGACAGAAACTATTGGAAAAATTTGAAAACAGTATGGCAGAATCTAGGCCTAGACCAACACATCACAACATATACCAAGATAAGGTCAAAATTGGTACATGATTTACACATAAAGGGTGATACCATAAGCAAATTAGGAGATAATGGAATAATTTGTTGGTCAGATCTGTGGATAAGGGAAGAATTTGAGGCCAAAGAAAATATAGAAAGCATTACAAAATGTAAAATAGATCATTTTGATTATATAAAATTAAGAAGTTTTTGCACAAACAAAACCAATGAAACAAATATCAAAAGAAAAGTAGAAAACTGGGAACACATTTTTACCCCAACTATCTCCAATAAAGGCTTCATTCCTCAAATATATAGAGAACTGAATCAAATTTATAAAAATACAAGTTATTCCCCAATTGATAAATGGTCAAAGGATATGAAGAGACAGTTTTCAGACAAAGAAATCAAAGCTATCTATAATCATACAAAATGCTCTAAATCACTTTTGATTAGAGACATGCAAATTAAAACAACCCTGAGGTACCACCTCACACCTATCAGATTGGATAATATGACAAAAAAGGAAAACAACAAATATTGGAGAGGATGTGGGAAAACTGGAACACTAATGCAGTGTTGGTGGAGCTGTGAACTGATCCAACCATTCTGGAGAGCAATTTGGAACTATGCCCAAAGGGTGATAAAACTATGTATACCACTACTAGGTCTATATCCCAAAGACATATATGAAAAAGAGAAAGAGGCCTATTTGTATAAAAATATTTATAGCAGTTCTTCTTGTGGTGGTTAATAATTGGAAATCAAAGGGATGCCCAACAATTGGGGAATGATTAATCAAACTGTGGTATATGATTGTGATGGGATATTATTGCACTATAAGAAATGACAAGCACAATGATTTCAGAAAAATCTGGAAAGATTTACATGAACTGATGCAAAGTGAAGTGAACAGAACCAGGAGAACATTGTACATAGTAACAACAATATTGTATGATGAAGAATTGTAAATGACTTAGTTATTCTTAGCAATACAATGATCCAAGACAATTCAAAAAGACTGATAATGAAGCATACTATCTGCCTCCAGAGAAAGAATTGATATTGTTTGAATACAGACTGAAGCATGCTATTTTACACTTTCTTTCTTTTTCTTTTATTCGAGTCTTCTTGTACAAAATTACTAGTATGGAATGTTTTACATGATTGCACATGTATAATCTATATCAATTGTTTACCATCTTAGGGAGGGAAGAGGTGAAGAATGAGGAAGGGATGAAATTTGAAACTCAAAACTTTTTAAAAATGTTTAAAAATTGTTTTAACGTAATTGGAGAAAAATAAAATACATTAAATTTTTAAAATGTTTTACAAATATTAACTCATTTTATCCAGATAAGTGCTATTATTATCCTCATTTCACAGATGAGGAAACTGAGAGCTTATATAAGTTACTGAGGGTCACACAACTAATTAATACCTGAGCCTGGATTTGAACTCAAATCTTTCTAACTACAGGTACAGCACTCTGTCTACTGTGCCACCTTGCTACCTCAGTGAAAATACCAGATCTGAGCAGAAACTTTGAAATACAAGAGTCAAGAGAAACATAAAAATAAACATAAAAACCAAAAAAAAACCCCCATAAATATGAACAAGCAATAATAGTGAATGAAGAAGGATAAACTGTTTATATTCTAAAATGGTGAAATGATACAATCATCCCTTTGGAATCCATCAGGTGTCAAAAGGATATTAATTAGACAGAGAGCCTGAAAATGGTTTTGTCATGCATTGATGATCAGGAAAGAAGGTAAGAAAGAGAGGGGGAAAGAGAGAGGATGAGTGTGAGAAAGTACCTCATGTAATTGGGGTGTGCAAGTAGGAGGAGTAAGGGGTGAGGGGAAGCAGGCAAAATGTGAATCTTCCTTTCATATGAACTGGTTGGTCAAAGGAGAGAACAACAAACAGTTGGGAGCAGAAATACATTTTATTCAACAGCAAATAAGAGGGGAAAGAAAGAGGGAAGAAGGGAAAAGGTAGACTAAGAAAGAGATGTCCCAAGGAAATAAACTCTAATTATGAAAGATGGCTTATGAAGAAGGGTTTAAAAGGAAAGAAATGATAAGAACCTATAATTTGGTTACGGATGAGTGAAAGAGAAGAGGAGCAAGAAAGCAGAAGCAGAAGCAGATTGCATCAAGCCTAGAGTAGAGATACTAAGCATAAACCTCATTTACTACCCTCTACTTTATAAAGAGAGGCTGGGAAACAAAGAGAAAACAAATACAAGAGAATAGGATGGAGGCAAATACACAAATAATGATCTTAACTGTGAATGTGAATGGGATATCCATATTTAGCTAATGAGTTTCAAAGCAGATTTTAACAATATGTTTATGAGAAGTTCATTTGAAATGTAAAAGATTCACAAGCAAATTCTATTATGCTTCAGCTGAAGTAGAAGAAAATAGGGGTAGCAATCATGATCTCAGACAAAGTGATCATAAAATTTAAACAATTAAAAGAGATAAACAGGGAAATTACATTTGCTGAAAGTTACCAAAGATCATGGATTAATATCAATACTAAATATTATCTACTAAATGGGGTAGCATCTAAATAAATATTTAAAGGAAAAAGTTGAAGGAATTATGGGAATAGGCAGTAAAACTAAAGTAGTGAGAGTACTCAGAGATCCCTTCCAACCTCAATAAATCTAATAAAAAATAAACAAAAAGTCCTTAGAGAAAATTTATATCTCTAAATATTTTCATCAATAAAAGAAAGAACAGATGAATGAATCTTGAAAATGAAAATTTAAAAACCCTTAGAAAATCAACAAATTAAAAACCCCAATAAACACCAAAATAGAAATCCTGAAAAATCAAAGAAGAGAATTTTTTAATGGAAAGAAAAGAATTAATATACAAAACTAGAAGCTGTTTTGGGGGAGGAATAAAATAAATAAATAAGCCAATCTTAACTTAATATTTTTAAAAGAAGAAAACCAAATTATTAGTATCAAAAATGAAAAAAGGAAATTCACAACAAATGAAGAAGAAATAAAAGAAATTATTAGAAAATATTTTGTCCAGTTATGTGATAAAACTGATAAACCAAATGAAATGGATGAATAATTTTTTAAAATACAAAATGTTCAGGTTAATAGAACCAGAAGTAGCAGACTTCCAAATCTCAGAAAAAGGAATTGAACAAGTCTTCTTGTCCACCTCTCATTGATGAGGTTGGGAGCTAAATCCCAAAAAGGAGAAACCCTGGACTTTCCCACATGCCCAAATAGCTGGCATTTGCCTGAGGCTATAATCCTATCAACTGGCCTTTCTTTATGGCTACACTCAATCTCCCAATTGCTAACCTAGTCTAGCCCTCCCTATGACTTAATCCCAGGTAGGCTCCATTGTTCAGGTCCCAGGAGTCCTGTTCACCCCAGTTTACTGGCCACTCCCATTCAGATCTTCCTTAGACCCCTCCTCCAGTCACCCCAAACTACTTGGCCACTCCTAGATCCTTCCCACAGTCTTTCTGTACATAAAGTCTATCTTGTCTCCATTAAGATGCTCAGGTTCTTAAAATCTAGCCAATGCTTAGAATCTTAAAATCTAGCCACTGCTCAGATTCTTAGAATCTAGCCAATGCTTGCAGACTCCTAGATTTCTCAAGAGTCTGGCAATATGGCGGATCTTTAATAAACCTTGTTTTTGGCTGAAAGAAGGCTCGAGTTGAATTCTTTTGGGCAGGATCTGCATGTCGCAGTCTTGGAGTTCCAGCTCCACTAACCTCTAGATCTCATCAGCATAGGAAAATAACCCAGGACCAGATTGACTTTAAAGTGAATTTTATTAAACATTTTAAAGACAATTCCAATTATACATTAGCTGGGGGGAAAAGAGAGAAAATTGGAAAAGAAGAGTCAAACAAAGAAATAAAACTGTAGACTAATATTCTTAATGAATACTGATGTAAATATTAGCAATGAGATTACAGCAAGATATCACAAGGTTATATACCCTAGGGTCACATTGCATTTAGACCAGAAATTTAGGGTAGGTTCATTATTAGGAAAACTACCATACTAATCATAAGAATAACAAAATCACATATCAACAGATGCAGAAGAAGCTTTTGACAAAACACACATTCTTGTTAAAAAAAAGAAAGAAAGAAATATAGGAGAAAGAAAAGGGGTTTCTTTCACAAATATGGATAGGGAGAAGTTCTTGACCCAACAAGGGTTACAGATTATCACAAAAGATAAAATGGACAATTTTGCTTAAATAGTTGAAAACAAAGTGGGTTTTCATCAGTTAGGGAAGGGATGAACAAATAGCAGTTGGGAGGAGGTGAGATAGAGGAGTAAAGGAAACAATGCAGCTGAGCTCCCACTCACAGCTCCTCCAAACAGATCTATAAAACTCACCAGACCAAATCCTGATGGAAAAATCCAGAAAAAGTCACAGTGAGTTCTTTTCCTGGCCCAGGTAGGCATAGGCAGACAGAAAGATCTGCGGACACTGAATTTAGGATTAAGATAGGATCGTGGTGTGAGGAGCACTTCAATACCCAGGGAGAAGTTGTGCACCAACACAAAAAGAGGTCTCAGAACTCTACTGCAGCAACCCTAGACCCACATGAGGGCACTGCAATGGGGATGGGTGCAAACTGGCAGTTTTTTCACCTGCTACCCAGTTCTGAGTTGCAGATTCAGGGCAAAGTGAAAAAGGGAACTGAGCAGTTTACAGAGAAAGAAGGAACTGCAGAAGCCAACAGCTGCAGTAGCAATGATATGGCTCAGATCTCAGGTGCAAAGCAGGGTCTCGCTTCCAGCATCTGGCTCAGCCTGCAGACAAATAACCAATGCAAAAAACTCAGACCAAGGGGAGCCTACAATTCTTCCTAACTTTGAGCCAACAAAGTTTTCTAGTTGATTAGAGGTGGCTGATTAGAGGCAGAGTCTAGCAGCAGTCTACTCTTGCACAGACCAAATCCAGATAAAGAACTTCCAGAGCTTTTAATCAGGGGGGCAACAAACAGACTTTGACAGGATAAGACCCTTTTGAAAACACTGAAAGCTTGCAAGTCCCAGGCCTGTCCCTGAGATCTTAGAATAACATCATTCTCAGTGTCCCAAGAAAATGACAATTGAACCATACAGACTTTCTCCCCAGAAGTGTGGCTGAGTCCAGCCTTGGCATGAAGTCCAAAGTCAAGAAGTAGACTAGAAAAAAGGACAAACAAAAAATCAAGAACCACACAATAATGAATACTCAAGATACAAATACAGAAGGAGAGAATAACTTTAACACATCTATACACAATGCCTCAGTAAAAAGTACAGATTGGGCACAACCTGACCTAGAATCCCTAGGAGAGATGAAGCAAGAATTTTTTTCTTTTTTCAAGTTAAAAAAAATTTTTTTTGTAAATGGAATAAGAGTGCTTTAAAGAAAAAAATGGAAAAGAAATGGGAACAGCCAGGCAAAGGTACAAAAACCTTGTCCAAGAAGCAACTCTCTGAAAATTGGAATAAACAAAATAGAAGTCAATGATGTCGTAAGGCAACCAGATATATTAAAACAAAGTCAGAAGATGGAACAATATATAAAAATGATACAGAAATAATGCACAATAAACATATGTGACATATTAATTAGTATGATATAATAATTAATATTTATGTAACTTAACACATTATATGCAATATAAGGTATCCTATAGCAAAAATAACTAACCTGGAAAATAGATCAAAGAGAAGTGGAGAACTTGGAATTCAGTATTCTAAAAGACAAAGAATATGGCCTTTCTGCCAAGAATAACTTAACCAGCAAAACTGTGTATAATACTACAGAAGGAAAATAGAATAAAGAAATAGAAGACTTCCAAGCATTCTTGATGAAAACACCAGAGCTGCAGAGAAATTTTGAAATTCAAACACAGGAGTGAAGAGAGTCATAAAAAGGTAAACATGAATGAACAAAGGACTAAACAGAGATAAATTGCTTCTATCCAAATATGGGGAGATGATAACATGTGTCTTCTCTAACCCTTGTCATCATCAGGGTTCATGGAGTACAATTCAACAAGGTCTAGGAGTGGTTCTGTTATATTTTGATGATCTTAAGAAAAGAATGGAAAGAGAAGCAGGAAGAGGAATGCACTGGGGGAGAAGGGGAGAAGGGAAAAGAATAGTAGAAGAAATTATCTTACATTATCAGAGTATACAACTACACATCTATAAAACAAGGAGGAGGAGGTAGGAGGAAATGGCTGACACTTGAACTTCATTCTAATCTTAACTGGAAGAAAGAATATATACACAGAGCTGGATACAAAAATCTATTTCACTCATCAGAAAAATAGAAGGGAATGGGAAGAAAAGGGAAGGAGGAATTAGAGGGAGCTAAGGGAATGATAAGTCCTAAGCAAAACAAACTCTAAGGATATACAAAAATATTTAAAATGTTTTGAGGTGGCAAAGAACAGGAATCTAATAATCTTAATAACATAATAATAATCTTATAACATTTTTGAATGGATGTGTGTGCAGGTATTTGTGTGTGTGTGATGTAATAGATGGAATACTATTGTGCTTAACTTTTATCAGCATAATGACCAACCAGAATTCCAGAGAGTCAATGATGAAACATACACCCATCTCCTGATAGAGAAGTAAAGGACTCAGTGCAGAATAAGAAAAAATATATATTTTTGTACATGGCCAACAAAGAAATTTATTTTGATTGATTATATATGTTTGTAGTGGATTTTGTTTTTTCTCATGTTCTTAAATGAGGGAAAGGTTTGGGGTAAAAGAGAAGGTGAATCTTAGCTAATTAAAAGAAATTATTTTTTAAAAATCAAATCAATGGTATATAAATGGAATGGAATGTTATTATGCCATAAGAAATTATGGAGATGGTAATTTCAGATAAATGTAAGGAGAAGAAGAACTGTTGGGGCTTTCTCACTGATGACAAATACAAGAAAATGAAGTTCCCACATGTTTTGGATTAATAGGAGTCAAATAAAAGCTAAACCCACAGAGGCATGTAAAGTTTAGGGGAGATCTTCTCTAAAGCCCCACTCAGATATATGAGGTTTGTTGGGGCCAGGTAAATCATTACTGAGGGAGAGAGTGGAGGGTGGGTGGATAGAAAACACATATAAATACCTAGATAGACTCCAAAGGATGGTTACAGGTAAGATATACATGGTGAAGAATCATTTTTTTTAGATCCTTGGCTTGCCTTTGCCTCCATGCCTTGTCTCTGCTATGTCTAGTGGCCCCTTTATGTTAATAAAGTATTATTCTACTTAAATATTTGATTAAGAAACTTGAGCTGCTTTAGGAGTACTTTCTCAATGTGCCTCCAATGTGTTGGTGACTTCTGGATGGAATCACTATCTTTTCTACCTCCCCGGGACTTTAAGCTAATATGACATGTTACTCTCCTCACACCCCTGTTATAATTAGATTCACAAAAATCCTTCCACAAAAAAATTCTACCTCTGCTAGCATTGATCATCAAAAACGGTTAGTAACGACCAGATTTCCCTTTGATGTAAAGGAGAATAAGGTGATAGCAATGAAAGGACAGTAAAGTAAAGTTGGACACTACTTTGGGTGTAAGCAGCCAGTGGTAGTGCTGCTAATTACAGAGCAGAAATTGACATTTTTTACTTTTAGCTTCATACCCTTGAAGGAGATAGGGATAAAACTTAGAGCAGCTGGACAGTTGTTTCCTTCTCTGGATCAGAGGCAAGGATTGTCTCTGAGGAGCACCTGGATGATTGTACCAACCATCAAGATCATTGTCTCCATAGATTTTTTTAAAGGTCCTGTTTCTGTTTGACCAGCTACTTACCAGTGGAAGTAGAAGCAGCCTGTCTGAATCTCAAGGGAGGAGTGCAGAGAATTAAGCATTTGGACATCTGGCACCTGCTCAACCCTTCCTTATTTACATGGTCCCAAGATGGAGGAGCACAAACTCAGAACTTGATCTCACCTTCATACTAATTCCTTCTACCTCCTCTCTCCTAGAAAATACTCACAAACTAGTTCCAGGAATACCAGTTCCAAAGCTGTCACCAACCAGCAGATGCTGGGATCATAGCTACTTGAGCATTATTCATCTTTAAATCAACACAACTATTACTCTTATATAAATTGATGCAGACTAGAGTGAGAACTAGGAGAACAATTTTTACAATGACTACAATAATGTTAATGAAAATAACTTCAAAAGATTTAAGAATTCTGATCAATAAAATGACCACTCATGATTTCATAAGACCAGTGATGAAGCATGTTTCCTACCTCTTTTTTTTGTGAAGTAATTGGGGTTAAGTGACTTGCCCAGAGTCACACAACTAGTGAATGTTATGTGTCTGAGGCTGAATTTGAACTCAGGTCCTCCTGACTCCAGGGCTGGTACTCTATCCACTGCACCACCTAGCTGCGCCACATTTCCTGCCTCTTGAGCAAGATATAAAGTAGAGTTGGTAAATGGGACACACATGCTCAGATATGACCAATAGATGAATTTGTTTTGTTAGAAAAGAAGGCTTTTGTTATGGGACAGATGTTGGGAAGAAATTGGTGAGCAATGATATTAATATAAAAAAATTAGGAAAAGAATGAAAACAAGCATCAATGATACATTTCAAATCTTACGGAAGCATTTCTTACTTTCATGTTATGTTATATACGTAATTTTGAAAAAGCAAGCTACACATAATAGAAGTTCAGACTTTCTTATACAATCCTCTTTTTCTGTTCTTTGTATATTGAAATATTTATGTTTGTTAATGTTATTAAGTTTGTGCTTAAAAAAAGAAGATAAAAGTCTAAAACACCAATTAATAGCTCATCTTTATATCACTAACCAGAAACATTAAATGAAAGCGTAGCCGGGTTTAGTGCTATACTACACATTTAATGAGGTTTTTACTAGCCAACCTGTAACAACCCATAGTGATTAGGGTCAGTGTGAGTTGCAACACCTCTCAGATGCTCTTAAGAACAAACGCATTCACCTCTTCCCCTCAACATACTTGTTTCCTTATTAATTATCTTATATTGGATTCAAAGGCAATCCAGCAATATGTTCTTATGTTATCTTATAAACTTCTACAAATTCATAAGCAATTCAGTCTATTAATTATTCCTAAGCCCCCACTCTATTTCATATAAACTGAAGTCATTTCTTTTCCAATAAGCTTTCTCTACTGTCTCAGTCTGATCTAACAGGCTAAGAAGATGTTAATGTTACTGGCTATATAATTTATTAATAGATACATTATGCAAATACATACATGTGTATATGCACATGTGTGTGTGTATTTGAGAGACAGAGAGAAAGAGAGAGAGAGAGAGAAAGAGAGAGAGAGAGAGAGAAAGAGAACCAAGCTTGAGAAAGGTCACAAGCAAGGTCATGTCTAACCATAGGCTGCAGCTGTTAACTCCAAAACATAGGCACTGAACTCCAACAATCCATTTCTTTCATTGTGGCAGTTAAAGTCTTCATTCAGGATGTCTTTTTTCTATAGAATATCTTCTCCACAGAATAAATTAAAACCAGTTCTCTCAAAATGTCTCTCCAGATTCTCTTGACGATGATGGTCAACTTTCTTATTTTCTCTCAAACTCATTCTGCAAAACAGTTATCTGAGGGGAGAAGGGGAGAAACAGGTGGAGCCAAGATGGTGACAAAAAGCCAGAGACTCATTTCATTTGAGCTCTCCCAAATTCCCCTCCAAAAACTTTATATAATATCTCAAAACAAGTTCTGGAGTGGCTGAACCCACAAAAGGATGGGTTAAACAAACTTCTAGCCCAAGATAGCTTAGAAGGGTGGCTGCAAAGGTTTATCACATGAAGGTGAGAGTAAAGTACAGGCTATACCAGCCTAGGTGGCACTCCAGCAAACCAGGAGCAGGCCCTAGGGGCAACTAAATCAGCAGTAGCAGAGACCACTTCCAGAGCTCTCAGCCTACAGACAGTAGGGGGTCAGACAACTGGTCAAAAGGAGATTACAGGGGCACCTAGGTGGCGCAGTGGATAGAACACCGGCCCTGGATTCAGAACCTGAGTTCAAATCTGGCCTCAGACACATAACACTTACTAGCTGTGTGACTCTGGGCAAGTCACTTAACCCCTTTGCCTAGACCCCTAAAAGAAAAAAGATATTACAGGGGTTTCTTTGCTGGCACTGGGTGCAGGACTCTGTTTCTGTTATATTTCCCATACTCAGATCCAGGTCCCAGTCTCAGGGTGAGGAGGAGCACTAGCACACCAGAGCTTATGGCCTCAGAGGAGTGGAGAATGTGGTCATAGAAAAAAGTGCTTGTGGTTGCTCACAGACCAAAGCACAGGCCAGGAGATTAGTAAACACACTCTCCTTAGATCATACTACCTCGAAAGAATTGAAAGCTTACAGACTCCCAGAAGTAGCTCTGAAACAGCTGCACAAAAAACCTGAAGCTTGGGATAGTACTCCTTCCATCCTGGAAGCAGAGCCCAACTTTAAAATAAAGTTAAAAGTCAACAAATAGGCTGGAAAAATGAGCAAACCACAACAACAACAACAACAAAAAGAGCCTGATCATAAAACATTACTATAGTGACGGGGAAGACCAAAACACAAACTCAGAAGAAGACAACAGAATCAACACTGCTGTATTCAAAGCCTCAAAGAAAAATGTGAATTAGTCTCAGGTCATGGAAGAGCTGAAAAAAAAATTTTTAAGTCAAATAAGAAAGATAGAGGAAACATTGGGAGAAGAAATGAGAGTGATATAAGAAAATAATGAAAAAATAGTCAATAGCTTGGTAAAGGAGATACAAAAAAAATGTAAGAAAATAACACCTTAAAAAACAGAATAGGTCAAATGGGGAAAGGTGTTAAAAATTCAGCAAAGAAAAGAACTCCTTAAAAAGTAGAATTGGCAGGGGCACCTAGGTGGTACAGTGGATAGAGCACTGGCCCTGGTATCAAATCTAGCCTCAGAAACTTACGAGCTGTGTGACCCTGGGCAAGTCACTTAATACCAATTGCCTCCAAAAAAAAAAAAAGTAGAATTGGACAAATGGAAAAGGATGTACAAAAGCTCACTAAAGAAAAGAATTCCTTAAAAATTAAATGTGGGCAAGTGGAAGCTAAAGACAGTTAATTCTCCAAGACACCTCAGAAAAGAAATTGACTTAGTCCTCTCAGTATTCAGACAGACTCTGATCTATTGGAGTTAAATTTCTCAATGTGGAAGTTGTCACTACCCAAGATTCTAGTGAATTTAGTCCTTCTTACTTAAAGATATTGTAACAATATTCAAGTTTTTGTAGGAGGAAGAGAAGCAATCATAGCAAAGTGTATAGAGAGCTGGAAGCCACTTGCTACATGACTCTGGGCAAGTTATTTAAGCTCTCGATGTTCTAGGCAATTCTCAAAGAAGGTATAAATTCCTTATATCAGTGACATCAAATTAAAATAGAAATGGGAGGTAGAACAAGACACTACTAAACTGTATATAAGAATTCCTTAGGTAACCCCTCATCAACACTATCCATGTTCTATTGCATTCTATTGCATTTGGGGTGGGGGAAGCAGCTAGGTGGTACAGTGGATAGAGCACCAGGCCTAGAGTCAGGAAGACCCGAGTACAAATCTGGCCTTAGACACTTACTAGCTGTGTGACCCTGGGAAAGTTACTTAACCTTGTTTGCCTCAGTTTCCTCATCTGTAAAATGAACTGGACAAGGAAATGATAAACCACTTCAGTTTCTTTACCAAAAAAGAACTCCAAATGGAAATCATAAAGGACATGAATGAACAACGATTTCATTTTTATTAATTTTGCCAACCTTTTCCCAATTATACTTTAATTTATTTCAGGCAGCCCTCAGAAGTGTTTTGAGTCAACTCTCAACATTTGACACCTCTGGCCAAGAGCACTGAGAAGTTAAATAAGTTTTCTAGAGTCACACATTTAGTATATGTCAGAGGCAGGATTTGAACCTAGATTCTTCCTGACTTTAAGGTCAATTCTTCATCTACTACATGATAATATTTCTCAGCAAATTCACAGGAACATATAAACAAGATTGTAAATAATGAACAAGCTTAAGTGGGTTGCAATTTGTATCCTTGGAAGGGGTACCAACTTGGAAAATATTATAACATAAAAACAATTTGAATCAAGTTTATATTTTAAGATGACATGAGTGATTCCTTTAGGCTGTCTATACATATAAACTGTTTTTTAACTTAGAAAAATTTTATTTTTCAATTACAGTTTTTTCAGAAAACCCTTTTTGTGTTAAAAAAAAAAAGTTGACTTTAATCAGAGTAATTAAAACAATTAGTGTTTGCTGATCTTTTGACAGAATGTCTAAATCCTGGAGTGAGGTAGTGACAATACTGCCTAAATATAATTTATATTTGATGTAATGATGAGTACTTTAAAAGATAACTAAGCTTGACACGTTGCTTATTACCAGAACACCATGTATTCATTTACCAGATAATACAGTGCCAAGCTTTAGAAATAAGACTGCTCTAAGAATGTCTCAGTACTTCTAATTGACTTGTTGGAAATTTAATTATTTCTTTACCTTTTATACTTTTGTTCTGTAAATGCTAAGAACATAGTCTAAAAATTCACCTCACCATGATTTCAGAATCATTTCTATTATGACAGTAATGGAACCATGAGAAGAAAATTATAGATATGAAAGATAAATCATGCCAAAACAATTTGTCAACATAAAGATCTCTTAATAATGGAAAACATCAAATAGTCTCCTTAAAATTATAGTAATCAGGAAGGATTAAGCCCAATCTTTAATTTAAGTTAAACATTGTGTATACTGGGGTTCTTTTTTGTGATTCTAATCTTATTCTTTTTGCTTCCCTTTGAAAATTATAAGAAATTTGTTATATTTCAGAAGCTCTAACACTGCCAGTGGAAGGATATCTTTGTAGTATTACACTTCCAAAGACTCCAATTCAGAAAAATAAGTGTTTGGCACAAATATCAATAATGAGGTATATTCTGAATGTAGACTCCATTAACCTGTAAGAAAAACAGATTTTTTTCATGAAAAAAAAACTAAAAACCTTCACTTTGAAAGATATAAGAGATTTTTTAGTTTGTAAGTTATATGCATCTTGTTGATCTATCTCAATATTAAAATTATTTTCTAATTTCTAATTAATGATTATTATTCATTGAGTACCTATTATATGTAAAGTATTAGAGAGAATATGGAGTTTCTGCCTTCAAGAAGCTTAAATTCCTTTTGGAGAGAAACTGATATTCTTGAAGCAATTTTGAAAAATATACAAGAGGAAATTTAGGGGATATCTGGGTCACATGACTATTGAGATGGAAGACTAAACACTTTCTTCAATCCTTAGAACCTCTTAATATTTACCAAAATTAGACACAAGAGATAAAGCAATTTAAGCACTTTTCATGGTCCAAGATATCAAGACCCCTAATGAGGTAGCAGTCCAATGAACCAACAGCAAAAAAGGCTAATCCCTAACCCCTAAAATGCTCACTAAATACCCTCTGCACCATATTTTGGCAGAGATGCACAAGCTGATCTACAGGCTTGTAAGAGAACTCATTTTTTCTCCCTGCACTTTGGAAAACAAAAGACAAAAGCTTGTTCTGACTGAGATTGCAGCTTGGCAGTGCTCTGAGCTACGACAGTACTCAGCCAGAGAAGTGAGGAATAGAAGGGGGAAAGACAACATAATATGTATGGAGCTAGTAGGCCTGAAGCAAAGGTGATCAGCATCCAAATGGGACTAATTCCTTGCAGAAATCCTCTTGGGCAGTGACTGAGGCCAATGAAAAGTGAATTTACCAGTGTAGGAGGAGGCTGAGACAACTTTAAGCCCAACTCTCAGGGAAAATGCCATCAAAGAGTTAGAAAGTGAACAACAGAGGAATTTAAAGAAAAAAGACTAAAATTACCAAAGATCTCAAGAGAAAGAAAACTCAAAGTACTTGAGCATAAGCAGATAAAGCTTATATTTGGGGTATAAATATAATAGCAAGTATATTATAAACAGAAGGGATAATCCACATCTAGATCATCTAAACAAGTCCAAATACATATAAATAAATATTATAATAGAAAGGAAAACTAATCAATAGCTTATTTAGCAGAGGGTCCTGTGGATTCCCAACTCAACATGGAACCACAACAAGATGTTTCTGAGTGGTTTAATAGACAACTAAGAATTGTGAAAGCAGAATTTATGATCTGTACAGCAGAATAGAAAAACCTTAATCCAAGATGGCAATTTCACCACAAAAACACAAAAGAACAGAGTGGGAATACAAATACATAGAAGTGAAGGAAAATCTGGAAGAAGAGAAGCAGAAAACAATAATGTTAAAAGAAAACATGTTGTCCATACAAACAAAACATACTGATCTTGAAGATAGGATACATAGAGATGACTTAAGGATTAAAGGTCTCCCAGAAGAACATGACAAGTCAAAAAACCTGAACACAATCACACACGCACACACACACACATACACACACACACACGCACACACACACACAAACTGCCCAGAACTTCTGAACACAGAAAGTAAGGTACCAATCAGAATTATTCATAGATCAACTCCAAAGGAAAACAAAAACAAAACAAAAAAAAAAGCCTATGCTAAAAAATCCAAGACACATAGTGGAGCTCAACATGCAACCCAAGGTGACATACCCTTTGAAGTATTTCTACAGAGAAAACCGGACCTGAACAAATTATTTGCTTTACAAACATCCCAGACAACAGAAATTCAAGACAGGTGTGGGAAAAGTAGACAAAATTACCCACCCCCCAGAAGAAGCCCAGAGACTGACTTCTGCAAATTTCCTGGGGTTGGGCAGCTTCCAGTGAGCAAACCCTCACTGCCCTTGCCTTGCCAGAACCCTCTGGTATTGTACCATGAACTTCCTTGATATGTTTGTGTAACACCACACCCTACCCCCCCCACACACACTTAGAAACAGTACTGTTTCAAGGCCTACTGACTCCATCTTGCTCTGTGTCCATCATTTTGCTGTGAATGACCCCTAGTGAACTGAACACCAGCTGCAGGAGTTTGTGTCCTTCGGTGTTTCATTCTGGCCTCTTATCGGTACCAAAATACTTTGCTGCTGAAGGTGGAAGATTCCAAAGTCCTGAGAAAATTCTATTCCCTGTCTGGTCCAGCAGGCAGATTTCTTTGGTTTAGTGAGACCAACTATACTCAGAGGATAACTCACTTATCTGTCTCTTGTAACTAAGAATATACATTTTTCTCCAACAAGTATATTATTCTTTTTGTATAACCACCTGTGTTTTATAAATGACCATCTTTCTTTTCTTTGCTTCACACACTATTACTTTGAATATAGCTTACCAATACTGCCTTAAAATTTTATATACTTTATAAAGAAACTCATGTCAGTCTTGTGGCAGATCTCCTTCCCTCTTGCAATCTACCCTGGCTGGCTAGAACAAATGGCTACTTGCTTCACTTTTAATTGACTCCTTACTCCTATTATCTGACCTCAACCTCAAGAACCCAGATTGGTGAGTGAGGACTCCTTTGGGTCCCTAAAAAAATTTTGACTCAAGAGCAAGCACTTCTAGCAATCAAGAAAGGTACAGGTAACAAAAGAAATTACCCCAGGAGAAGAAAAAAATTAAAAAAAGAAAGACACCTATAGGGTTAACAACAAAACAATAACACAACAAAGAGAACATGAGATTTCTTCTCTAAAAGTACAGAGGAGACAAGAGTGGAAGTGGAAGTTAGATAGAAGAAGTGATGGAGAAGAAATAGGCCTGAAACGCCATAGATTAGACCTCACAATATCCTGCCTACAAGTGAATCAATATTTTTGTGATACTAAACTGAAGAATGAAAGGACATATGAAAGGAGTGAGGGGAGTAAGAAGGCAGAAGCAGAATAGGTGATGTATGCTAATCAAATCAATGGTTAATAGCGAAGAGAAAATAAGTTGTGTAGCCTGTCAGGAAGTAGAGGGCCTATAGGAGAAGACATGAGGAGGCAAAGGAAGGAACTGAAATAAGGGGAAAAAAGGGGAAATCAGATTTCAAAAGTGGGAAGGGGCCCCACTGAAGAATATTCCCATGAAGGAAAAGAGACATTTAATAATGGGAGATGAGGGCCGTACAAGGGATGAAATTTGTGCTTAGAGAGATTACTCATCCTGCCCCCTAACAGGGGAATCTGAGCTTCTGGGAGCAAATGGCACCCAGAAGAGTGGGAGGGCATGAATTCGGAAAGGAAATTCATGGCAAATGGGAGGAAAGTAATCACAGGCAAGACAAAGAATAGTAAAGAATTACACATAATGGGCACAGGAAAACTACCTGGGACAATATTTCTATCCTAGCTATCACTTGCAGGAATCAGTATTTTTAAAAGTGGGTGGCACAACAGAAAAAGGGGAGGTTGGGAAAGATTTTTGAGTCAATATAGAGAAATTGTTTAGAAGAAAGAACTCAAAATAGGCACCTCAAAAGTTTTAATTCCATGAGAAATATAGAGAAAAAAGAAATAAGTATAAAAGTCATGAATCAAAGAGTAAAAGTCTAGAAGAGATAAAAAGGGGGGGGAGAAATAATAAAGAAAAGAAGGGGAATTTTTATTTAAGAAAAAGAAAAAGAAAGTTTAAAAGCAAAGCAACTTGAAAGAAAGGGGAGATAAAATGAAAGGCTGGAATAAAACTTACTGTGTATCAGGTGAATACAAAAAAGCAGGAATGTAATTATTCTATCAGATGAAGCAAAAGCATCCAAAACATAAAAAGAGATAAGAAAATGACATTATGTTGAAAGGAAACACAGACAAAAAAAATTAATATTAAACATATGTTAAATGCCTTAGTCTAAATTCATAAAAGAAAAATTCTCTAAATTACAAAAAGATAGATAGTAATGGAAAAGTGGCAATCGGATTTTATTTTTCTCTTTCATTTTGGATAAATCTAACAGAAAGATATATATATGTATGTATACATATACATATGTACACCTATCTATATACACATATATATGAGAGAATGCAGTAAATAACTAATAACAAGAGAAATGAAAATCAAAATATCCCTGAAGTTTTACCTCACACTCTGCAAATTGGCAAAGAGGACAAAAAATCTGAATAGTTAATGTTGGAGAGGTTGGGGGAAGATAGATACATAGGTACATTGTTAATGGAAGTGTAAGTTAGTACAGTCCTTTAAACCAGACCTGCGCAACTTGGCAGTATGCAGCAGCCAAAATTAAAACAGGCTAAACTTCTTCTGGCCTCAGATAGGTTTTTAGGGACAAACTGATGATGGTTGGTTGCCACGATTCATGTGACAAACAGGAGAGAGTGCGAAGTGGCAAACCACCCACCAATTTATGTAACAGGCACAATAGTGACTACTGGAAGGTGGGTTAAGCGGGGTATGGACAAAGCACTCCTTTCGTCTTTACTTTCTTTTACGTCCTCTGAATTTTTCGTGGGCTGCCTGAAATCTTTTGCTGGGCCGCCAGTGGCCCATGGGCCATATGTTGTGCAGGACTGATTTAAACAATTTGGAATTTTGAAATGAAATCATGAACATGACCATAGCCTTTAACCCAAAAATTCCATTATCAGACTTCTATCCCAAGGAGCATTTTTAAGACGAAAGTTCCCATATACACCAAAATACTTACAGCAGAACTTTTTATCATAACAAATAATTAGAAACAAAGTAGAGAGCCATTGATTAGGAAATGACTAAACAATTGTGTTAACATTAATGGAACATTACTATGCTATAAGAAATGATGGATGTGATAAATACAGAGAAACATGGAAACATTTATATTAAATGATGCAGAGTGAAGTAAACAGAGCCAAGCAAATAGTATACATAATGACTAAAACAATGTAAACAAAATGAACAGCTACACACACACACAAAATCAAAAGTAAATGTTGCAAAATTACAAAGAACAAGCATGACTCTAATGAAGAGAAAGAAGATATCCAACCTCTTTGCCCCATAAGTAGTCCATAAGAATTGTATATTGAACATATTTTCAGACTTTCACAATGTATTAATCATTTTTCCCTTTTTTTGTCTTTAAAAATATTATTTGTTATATGGGGTGGCTCTCTGGGAGGAGAAGGAGAAAGAGTTAGCTGAGGAAAGTCTTAATGATATAAAATGTAAAAGATATCAATAAAATTTATTTGAAAAAGAAAAACATAAGATGAAAATTGTTTGGAGGAGTGGACACTAATGTGATTTCAATAGTATAGGGAAAGCCTTGTGAGGAAATTCGGTCTATCAAAGCATACCGCAAATAAATGTTCTGCGAATTAGTCTTAGCAACTAACCTGGGGCAATGAGAAGTTGTTATTAGCATAGTATACCATAAGATAAATATCAGAGACAGGTATTCCATGTCATCTAGATGACATAGTAGATAGAGCCCCAGGCCTGGGGTCAGAAAGACCTGAGCTCAAATCTGGCCTTAGACACTGACTAGCTGTGTGAACCTGGGAAAGTCACTTAACCCTATTTGCCTCAGTTTCCTCATCTGTAAAATGAACTAGAGAAGGAAATGGTAACCCATTATACTATCTCTGCCAAGAAAACCCCAAATGGGGTTGCAAAGAGTCAAACATGACTGAAATGACTGAACAATAACAAATTCCTGACTTAGAAGCCAGCTTTCTATTCACTACATTTAATTATCAAAGTAAAATATTAACTGCAAGAATCTGAGGTAGGACAATAAGTGCTATTGTAATACTTCAGAGGAGAGGGAGGTCAATTAGGTTTAGAATAGTCAAGTATGATCACATGGGGTAGACTGAACTCAAGTTCAATGGAGTTTAACCTTTGATGATGACAGGGTTCAGAGGAGACACATGCATCCTCTCCCATCTTAGAATATAAGCAGTCTATCTTTGTTTAGTCTCTTATGACTGCTCATTCATGTACTCCTTTTTGTGTTTCTCTTACCTCCTGTATTTGATCTTCAAAATTTCTATGCAAAGTGAAAGCTCCCAGGAACATTATAGCCAAAATCCAGAGTTGCCAGTGTAAAGAAAAAATATTGCATGCAGCCAGAAATGAAGAATTCAAGTACTAAGGAGCCACAATCAGAAAGACACACATGTTAGCAACCACCAATGTGAGGGAAAGGAGAAATTGGAATATGATTTTCCAGAAGGTAAAGGATATAGGTTTATAGCAAAGAATAACTTGCCCAGCAAAAAAAGGAGTACAGTCAAAAAAGGGGGAAATGGATCTTTAATGAAATAGAGCAAGGATCAAAAATAAATAACATAGCCCGAGGGCCAAATCTGGCCACTACCTGTTTTTCTGTGGCCTATGAGCTAAGAATTTTTAAATACAAAAATGCATGAAATCTGCATAGGACTTTGCGTAGAAACTTTGAAGTTCAAACAGAAAAGGTAAGAGAAACACATAAAGTATACATGAATGAGCACTCATAAGAGACTAAACAAGGATGTTATTTATGTTGTTCAGTTGTTTCAGTCGTGTCTGACTCTTCATGACCCCATTTGGGGTTTTCTTGGCAAAGATACTAAAGTGGTCTGCCATTCCCCTGTCTAGCTTCTTTTATAGATGAGGAAAGTGAGGCAAATAGGTGGTAAGTGATTTGTCCAGGTTCATGCAGCTGGAGAAGATCTTCCTCAGTTTCCCTTACAGTGTCTGAGGTCAGATTTGAACTTAGGAAGATAAGTCTTCCTGACTCCAGGCCTGTCACTCTAACCCCTCTGTTGTTTAGAAACCCTATAAGTAATGTTAAACTACTTATATTCTGAAATAGGAAAATTATACATGTGTTTCCTCTAAACCCTATCATCATCAGGTATCACAGAGGGAGTCTAGTTACACAAGGCCTAGGGCTGGTTCTATTGTATCTTGATGATCTTAAGAGATGAATGGAAAAAGAAGGAAAGAGGAACACACTAAGGGGGAGGCAAAGAAGAGGGTGTGCAAGTGTCAACATCTATACAAACAAGAAGTAGTGGGTAGGAGAGACTTGAACCTCACTGTCATCTGAACTGGTCAAAGGAGGGAAGAATATACACACAACACACACACACCCCCATAGAGCTGGGTATAGAAATATATTTCATTCAATGAAGGAGGGAAAGGGAAGAAGGAATAATTAGAGGGAGGATAGATTAAGGGAAAAGTTAGTTCTAAGCAAAACAAACTCTAAAGATGTAGAAAAATATTTATAACTATTTTTGGGGTGGTAAAGAATGGGAATCTAAGAAGGTGCTGTATATAGGGAATTGACTGTATATAAATATGATGAAATACTGTTGTGATGTAAGAAATGATGGTGATGGTTTCAGAGAAACCTGGGAAGATATATAGGAATTGATGCAGAATAAAGTAAACAAAAACAGGAGAACTATTTATACAAGCACAGCGATATGGTAAAGGCAAACAACTTAGGAATTCTTATCAGGGTAATGACCAACCAAGATTCCAGAGGAATAATAATGAAACATGCTACCCACCTACTGATAGAAAAGTAAAGGACTCAGAGTACAGAATGAAACATATCTTTTTCTGAACATGGCAAATGTAGACATTTGTTTTGCTTGACTTTGCATGTTTGTAACAAGGGTTTTATTTTTCTTCTCAAATGGAAGTGGGAAGAATTGGAGTGAGAGGAAGAGAAGTTAAGTTTTTGCTGTTTGGAGAAAAAAAATGTGTGTGTGTGTGCTTGTATGTGTGTGTGTGTGTAATTTTTTTAAAGGAACTGCATTGAGTTAGTATGAGTATCTTGTGCAAGGAATAGCAATGAGACCAGAGTATAATGGAATGTTAGAGTATATAAATCTCAAAGTGAATGGAAAATAATAAGGCAGTAGAAGACTGGAGAGGTAGTAAAGGGCCAGTTATGAAAGACTTTGAATGCCAAGCAGAAGACTTTGTATTTTATCCTAGAGGCAATAAGGAGTCAAAGCAGTTAATGGAAAAGGAAAGTTATATGATCAGTCTGAGGTTTAGGAAGATCAATTTGATGACTGAGTGGAAGATGACCCCATGTGGGGAGAGCCTTGAAGCAGGAAGACTTCACTTATTTCATAGAAAAGAGATTCTAAAGGACTTGTCAACAGATTGGATGTGGGAATGAGAATAAGTCCATTCTGACACCTTGGTTGTGAGCCTGGATGACTAGGAAGATGATGGTGCCATCAACAGCCACAGGAAAGTTAGGAAGAGGGTGAGACTTGAGGAGGAAAGACAATCATTTGAGTTTTAGAGTTGCCCAATTTGAAATGCCTATGTGATATCCGGTTAATACATCCAATAGACAGGTGGAGATGCAAGAATGGAGGTCAGAATGGAAGTCAGAATAGAGGTTAGGGCTGGATAAGATGATCTGAGAATCATATGCATAGGGATAATAATTGAATCCATGGTAACTGAAGAGGTCACCAAGCAAACTATAGGGAGAAAAGTGGCCACGAAAGAGCCTTGAAAAAGACATTAGATAAAGCAAGTAAGAGACCATTGCTAACTTTGGAGAGAGTAGTTTCAATTGAATAATGAAGTTGAAGACAGATTGCAGAGTTAAGAAGAGAACAAGAGGAAACTAAATAGAGGCACCAATTATAGATGAGTTTCTCAAGGTTGTTTAGCAACAAAAGGGAGAAGAGCTAAAGATACATATTTGAAGTTGGATTTCCCTTTCATAAGAGAACTTCACTTTGGATTATCCTGCTCTCTTCTCATAACCCCTCTTGTTTGGGGACTATTTTATTTTTTTTTGTTTTCCTCCTCTCTTTTACTTTGAAGTTTCTTTGAAGGAACTTTAGAGATTAAGATGACACAATGATCTAAGGGTTTTTACATCATGTTAGGCATGGTTTAATTGTGATCATTTTAAATACTTGCTATTTTTTTTTTTTAGAGGTTAGAGTCATGGTTCCCCAACTGTGTACTTCAGTCCCACAGCAAACTCACAGGGAGATATTGTAAGTTTTTGAGTACTTGACATCTGTCATTCTTTCAGTTACTATGAGAACTACTAGCTCAGAGGGGGCTTACAGTTTCACCATTAGATGTCAATACACTCCATTAGAAGAAGTTCTTAAATGTTTGAGATACCTTTTTGTTTACTCGTTCTTTCATTTGTGACTTCACATCGTTACCAAGTTAGGTTTTTGGTGGTTGTTGGGAACAAAAGCAAGCACTATGCAGAAATTAATGTGAATTAGGAAATGAGGGTGGCAGTGTCCAATCTGATTTCAAGGTTTTTGAGAAGTTATGTAGTGCCCAACTAGTACATCCCATAAGTAATTGTGATTATGTCAGAATGAAATGAAAATATTTTTCTTTCACTTTATATGTATTTTTTTGAAATGTCTACTATGTTGTTAGAACATAAATGCTTATTAAGTTGTTTAGAGCTAACTATTCAGTAAGTGGAATTGTTAGTTATTTCTTGGCTATGAAAAAAATATTGAGACATTAAGGACACTGACTCATGAAAGTTTAGGAACCTTTGAGTTAGAGTTCTCTGTATTGTTTCCAAGAAACAGTATGGTATAACGAAGAAATTGCTAGTTTTGGCTTGAGGAAGCCAATTTGAATCCTGAATTTGAATCCAGCCTGTACCACTTGTCAGCCCATCAAATCATTTAACTTCTCTAAACCTCGGTTTTCTCATCTGTAAAATGGAGCTAATAACACCTGCCTACAGGTTGTTGGGAAGATCAAACAAGATCATTTCAAGTAAACTGCTATGTAATTGTTATATAAGGTAGGGTGGTATGATTATATATATACACACAGTTGATTTAGTTATAGGATTTAATCATAGATGATGAGTTTTTAAATATGGTCAGAAAGTATTAAACTAATTGTAAATTTGGGACCACATCCAAGATTCTTTTATGAAGTTTTACTTCCTATCTCTGATGCAATTTAGACAGGCCTTTTCAAATATTGGGCATGCCTTTGCAAGATTTTAAATAACTAAGGCCTGGAGAAAATTCATAAGTCTAGGTAATTGTGGAGGAGACTCCAGCGCCTATTCGAGAGGGTAGCGAGAATATATGTGGTGGGGGAGGGGGAGCAGGGTGTGTGTGTAGGAAAATGTTTTTCTTTTCTCCCTTGTCATCCATGCCACTTTAAAGCAGATCAACTTAACCAATAAGAGATATCCTTCTCAAAAGTTCTAGAGTTTGTCATTTGGAAAATGTTTGAGGCATAGTTGCATCCGGCAGGTAGCAGAGACATACCAGCCAAAGAAACACAGATACAGATTGATAATCACCCCAAAGTGGAAGCAGTTTCTAAGAGCATGACTCCTTGCAGTAAAGAAGAGAGCTGTCTCTGGACGCAAGAGAGAGCTAGCCCTGGCAACCAAGCATTGAGCTGCAGAAATAACCACATGAAGAAAGAAAGGACTGGCCTTGTGATTTAAGAGTTGTGAACTGCCTTGACATGTATTTTCTACATTTGTTCCATACTACCATTGTACTCTAAAATGAAGCCCACTGTTCATCTAAAACTGTGTATTTAAATGAGATTCTGCCTCACATTTATGTGGGGAATGTTTTGTAGCTACTGTTTTTACTATGCCATCTATAGTAAGCCAGACCCAACTAAAGACAGTTCTGACTCAAGACTGGAATGAAGTAAGACTAATAGAACATTAGATGGGTCAGCCAGATGGCACAATGAATAGAGTGCTGGGCCTGAAGTCAGGAAGACTCACCTTCTTGAGTTCAAATCTGGCCTCAGACACTTACTAGCTGTGTGATCCTGGGCAAGTCACTTTACCCTGTTTGACTTAATTCCTCATCTATAAAATGAACTGGAGAAGGACATGGCAAACTACTCCAGTAGCTTTGCCAAGAAAAACACCAAAAAGGCAGTCATGAAGAATTGGACATGATTGAAAGGACTGAACAATAGAACATTAGACAGTTAACACAGAAGCCTAGTTACCCATAATAGAGAAAGTATATTCATAGGAGGAAGAGGATTTTTAGGAAGGATACAGCATTGATTCATTTGGGTGAAACTTCACTTGCCTCTGTGTTGCCCAATTGCCCATAAAAGTCCTCTGCTCAGAAGCTAGAGGAAGGAACTGCTGACTTCCTGTGCATCTTGGCATTTTTATCCCAGAGACACCAAGAAATGAGCCAACATTGCCCTTAGGGATGTGAGCTTGGTGTGTCAGCACAGGAGGAAGAAAAGATAAACTGAAACAGAAAAATAGCAAAAGAAAAGAAAACAATAAGCTATGTGAAGACTCCATGAAGGAATGAACAAACATAGAAGAGAATGAAGACCAGAAATTTCCCAAGTTTCACCTCCCCTTTTTGGAAGGACCAAGTCTTGGATCTAAATGGTCTGGTCCATGTGGTGAGTGATATCATATCTGCATGTGAGTAGATCATGGATAAGGCACTAAGAAGAAATACGAACCTTCACAGGATAAAAAGTTATACAGTTTATTGTATATGCAAATATTCTATCTTTCAGTTCCCTGAGCAAGCATGGATAATGAGTAGGTGGGCACATATGGGGATATGAGACCAAAGCTTTCAGTCTCTACACCTCTGATTGTTGTTGCTAGGCAGATTTGTAGGGACTGAGTGTGTGGGGAACGTTAGGGCCAATCAATCAACAGAGATGGGGGGGGGAGAGAGAATACTATCCATAGTAATCAAGAGTTGGACTGCAGAAATTACTGCGTAAAGACTTTCCCCTACTCTGCCCTTATCAACCACAAGGGCATTGTGATAAAGGTTTACTAACCCTGCATTCATGGATTAGATGAAGTTTGCTAAACTGATTATTATCAGGGCAGCCTTACATTTCTTTTCCTAAATAAAGCTGACTAAATCAGTTATTGAGTACATAGGAGCCTCTTGGTAAACAGGTAGATCAATCAGTGGTCAAGCATTGAATCACTTCTGCCAGCAATGGCCTCGCAATAGACCAATGATCACACTTCAAAGTTCACAGTAGATCTCCTGATATAAAGCTGTGAAGGCCAGCAGGAACATTAGGATGCCCTGCAGATCACGACACTTCTTGTAGAGTCAGTAACCCTTATCATAGGTCAGGGTCATTTGTAGTTAGGTATGCAACCTGCCCCACTGCTAAGGTCCATACCAAGAACCTCCCATATTACCAGCCACTCAGTTTCTAGTCTAGGAGTTAGAACCTGGAATATGAAATTGTTGTTCTTTTTTTTTTTTCAAAAATTATATCAATTTATTCAATCATTCTGTAATTGCTGAACACATAGGCTATTTCCAATTTTAATTATTATAAATAGAGCAGATATAAATACTTTATGTAGGTAACTCCTTTCTTTTCTTATGATATTTTCAGCATAACGTCCTAGTAATGATAGGCAACATAGCATAATGGTCGAGAACTACGCTCTGAATCAGGAAGACTTATGTTCAAGTTCTGTTTCTGACATATAATAATAATGAGTGACTGGGAAAGTCACTTAATCCTGTCTTCCTCAGTTTTCCTATCTATAAAATGAGCTAAAGAAGGAAATGGCAAACTAATCCAGTATCTTTGCCAAGAAAACCCCAAAATCGGGTCACAAAGAGTTAGATACAACTGAACAGCAACAATATTTATATAACACTTTAAGGTTTACAAAGCACTTTACACATATTATCTCATTACATCCTCTCAACAACCTTTGAGGTAGGAGCTATTATTATAACCATTTTCCAGATGGGAAAACTGAGGCTGAGAAAGGTTAAGTGACTTGCCCACTTGAGGAAGATTTGAACTCATATATTCTTTTTTTTCAGTTAGTTTTTAACTAATTAGTTTATTTAGTTTTAGTTTTAGGGTTTTTTATTAATTTATTTATTTTTTTAATTTATTTATTTTTATTCACTTCCACAAGATTTTGAGTTCCAAATTTTCTCCCGATCTCATCAGTCCCCCAACTCCATACAGTGTGCATTCTGAATATCCTTCCCCTAATCTGCCCTCCCTTCTATTTCTCCTCCCCTTCTCTTATTCCCTTCCCCTTCGATTTTCCTGTAGGGCAGGATAGATTTCTATACCCCATTTCCTATATATTAAGATATACAGTTGTATGTGAAAACAATTTTTTTTAACATTTCTTTTTAAAACTTTGGGCTCCAAATTTTCTCCCTTCCTCCCTCCCCATCAACCTTCATTGAGAAGGCAAGCAACTCGATACAGGTTATACATGTGTAGTCATGCAAAACACTTCCAAAGTAGTCATGTTATGAAAAACTAAGTATATTTCCCTTAATCCTATCCTGCCCCACATTTATTCTATTCTCTCTTTTGACCCTATCCCTCCTTAGAAGTGTTTGCTTCTGATTACTCCTCCTTCAATCTGCCCTCGCCTCTATCGTCCTACTGCTCTCTTGTCCCCTTCCCTGCCCTATTCTCCTGTAGGGTAAGATAGATTTCCATACCCAATTGAGTGTGTATGTTATTCCCTCCTTAAGCCAAATCTGATGAGAATAAGATTCACTCATTCCCTCTCATCTTCCCTCATTTCCCCTCCACTGTAAAAGCCTTTTCTTGTCTGTTTTAGTGACATAATTTACCCCATTCTACTTCTCCCTTTCTCCTTCTCCCAGTATAATCCTCTCTCACCCCTTTATTTTATTCTCCAAATATCACCCCTTCATCTTCAACTCACCCTGTCCCCTCTATCTATCTATCTATCTATCTATCTATCTATCTATCTATCTATCTATCTATATACATACATATAGTTTTTTCTCTCCAACTACTTTAATACTGACAAAGGTCTCACGAGTTACAAATATCATCTTTCCATGCAGGAATGTAAACAGTTAAACCTTAATAAGTGTCTTATGATTTCTCTTTCCTGTTTACCTTTTCATGTTTCACTTGAGTCTTGTATTTGAAAGTCAAATTTTCTATTCAGCTCTGGTCTTTTCATCAAGAATGCTTGAAAGTCCTCTATTTCACTGAATATTAATTTTTTTCCCTGAAGGATTATACTCAGTTTTGCTGGGTAGGTGATCCTTGGTTGTAATCCTGTCTCCTTTCCCCTCATGGAATATTACATTCCAAGTCTTCTGGTCCCTTAATGTAGAAGCTGCTATATCTTGTGTTATCCTGATTGTGTTTCCTCAATACTTGAATTGTTTCTTGCTGGCTGCTTGCGATGTTTTCTTTTTGACCTGAGAACTCTGGAATTTGGCTACAATATTCCTAGGAGGTTTCCTTTGGGGATCTCTTTCAGGAGGTGATTGGTGGATTCTTTCAATTTCTATTTTACCCTCTGGTTCTAGAATATCAGGACAGTTTTCCTTGATAATTTCTTGAAAGATGATGTATAGGCTTTTTTTTGATCATGGTTTTCAGGTAGTCCAATAGTTTTTAAGTTATCTCTCCTAGATCTATTTTCCAGGTCAGTTGTTTTTCCAATGAGATATTTCACATTGTCTTCTATATTTTCATTCTTTTGGTTTTGTTTTATAATGTCTTGATTTCTCATAAACTCATTAGCTTCCATTTGCTCCATTCTAATTTTTAAGGACTTATTGTCTTCAGTGAGCTTTTGGACTTCCTTTTCCATCTGGCCAATTCTGCTTCTTAAGGTATTCTCCTCATTGGCTTTTTGGACCTCTTTTGCCATTTGGGTTAGGGTATTTTTTAAGGTGATATTTTCTTCAGTATTTTTTGGGGTCTCCTTTAGCAAGGTATTGACTTGTTTTTCATGATTTTCTTTCATCTCTCTCATTTCTCTTCTCAGTTTTTCCTCAACTTCTCTTACTTGCTTTTCAAAATCCTTTTCGAGCTCTTCCATGGCCTAGGACCAATTCATATTTTTCTTAGAGGCTTTGGATGTATAAGTTTTGACTTTGTTGTCTTCTTCTTGTTATATGTTTTGATCTTCTTTGTCACCAAAGTAAGATTCTATGGTGTGATATTTTTGTGCTGTTTGCTCATGATCCCAGCCAATTACTTGAGTTTTAAATTCTTTGTTAAGGTAGGGGTCTGCTTGCAGTGTGGAGAATGTACTGTCCCAAGCTTCAGAGGTTTTGTGTAACTGTTTTCAGATATACTTCTAGGTACCTGTAAGTTTTCAGTTCTTCTAAGGTGGTATGATAAGAGGCTAGGTGTTTACTTCTTTCCTGGCCTGTGCTGTGGTCTATGAGTGACCACAAGCACTCTTTTGTGCCTTGGAACTGTGAGGAGGATTTCCTCTCCACCACCACTACAAGTTTCACCACACCAGCACTCCTCCTCACTCCAGGACTGCCATACAGAACTGTAACCCAGATACAAGCACAAACAAAGCAAGAGAATCCTGCCTCAGCACCAGCAAAGAGATTCCTTCAATCCCCCTCTGTTCATCCACTCAATTCCCCTCAGTCTGTTGGCTGGAAACTGCAGAAGCAGCTGCTGCCCCAGGGCTGCACTGGGGGACTGGGGATAGGACTGAGCTTCTCTCTCACCACAGTCACATACTTTTCCTACTAACCTTCTAAGTTGTCTTTGGTGTTCATGGGTTGAGAGGTCTGGAAACCACCATAGCTGCCTGTGATTCAGTCCTCTGAGGGCTGCTCCAGGTTTGCTGAGGACTGTTTTTCTTGCATGCCCATGCCAAACTGTCTTCATCTCCCAGCCTGGCACAGTATACCTTTCTGATCAACTATTCAGGTTGTCTTGGCCTAGAAATTTGTTTCACTCTGTCTTTTTGTGGGTTCTGCTGCTAGAGCTATTTTATATATTTGGAGAGGTTTGGGGGAGAGCTCAAGCAAGTCACTGCTTTTACTCCACCATCTTGGCTCCGCCTCCCTGAAATTGTTGTTCTTTTAAAGGCCTCTGCTGAGATACCACATTCCTTGGTCCATGCAGAGTGGGTAGTTGTGAGGGACTGTCTGATGTTGACTACTGCCAAGTGGAGATTGTGGCAAGATGGGGTAGGAACAAGATATTAGGAAATGACCGGAGCTCACGCTCCCTAGGCGGGGGCTGTTCTAGGCGGAGTTGTGGTGAGCTGGGATGGGAACTGGATACAGAGAAGTAACCGGAGCTCGCGCTCCCAAGGCAGTGGGCAGTGCTACGTGGAGCTGTGATAAGCTGGAGAAGGAACAGGATACAAGGAAGTAGCCAGAGCACGTGCTCCTGAGGCAGGGGGCTGTGCCACATGGGAGTGGGACGGCAGAGAATGAGTTCCTTTGTCTAGCCTCCCCCAGGTACAATGTCAACCCCAGATGTCTCCTTCCTGACTTCCTGGGTCACGTACTTTCCCTTTGTGTAGCACTAACCCCAGACCCCTCCTTCCTCTATCCAGTCTTAGCCTCCTGTGTCACTTCCTCTCCCTTGGTGCGCTAAACCCAGACATCCCCTTCCGGTATCTGATCCTACAATCAATGACTAGTAGGCGGGCTGAGGAGGAGGGGCTAAGTAGGTACTTAAGGGACAGTAGAGATCGGAGCTCTCTCTCTTTTGCTCCTGCTCTCTTGCTCTGGCCTTCCTGCTTGGCCTTGCTGTGATGGCCTCTGAATAAAGCTCCAGTGTTGGCACCTCCTGATCGGCTCATCTCTGTGTGTTTATCCGGGTGGGCACTGAAGACTGGTAAGTAGTATGACTCTGGCAGCCTGCTCCTTATAGGAGGAGAGTACACGGTGCGGCTGGCACAGGTAGTGTATAAAGTGCTGGGCCTGAAGTCAGGAAGACTCATCTTTGACCTCAGACACTTGCTAGCTGTGTGACACTGGGAAAGTCACTTAACCCTGTTTGCCTCAGTTGCTCACCTGTAAAATGAACTGGAGAAGGAAACGGTAAACCACTCCAGTGTCTTTGCCAAGAAAACCCCAAATGGGGTCA
Organism: Vombatus ursinus; assembly: GCF_900497805.2. Lineage (NCBI taxonomy): Eukaryota > Metazoa > Chordata > Mammalia > Diprotodontia > Vombatidae > Vombatus > Vombatus ursinus. Next base: position 34,679,298 of record NW_020954585.1, read on the forward strand.
CAAAGAGTGAGATACAACTGAAATGGCTAAATAACAAATGTGGCAGCACTGTGGTAAGTATTGAGGATAACAAATGAGGTAAGACAGTCCCTGGCCTCAAGGAGCTTACAGTCTAATGGGGAGAGAGAATGCAAACAAATATATATGAACCAAGCTATATACAAGAGGAATGGGAAATAAGGTCACATTTCCCATTTCAGTTAAGGCTAAGAATGTCCAGTTCAGCTCAAGATTGTTCACCAATGGTTAGAAAAAGAGACACAGAAAAAAAAAAGGAAGATGTCAGAGACTTTTCAAAGTCATCAACAAATAGTTAACCATTTCTGTCAAGGCAAAATAGGGTACCTAAGGAACTTAGGGTCTCTTTGCTCATTCTTCCCTAGATGTCTTAAATAGAGAGTAAGAGAGTTATATTTCACAGTTCTTGAGCAAGAGTATCTTCTATCCTTCCCTTTAAACTTAATAAACAGATGTACTTCTGTCCTCTGCAAATCAACTGGGTTATATTTGATACATTTGTCTATATCTCCAGTTCTAGAAAAGTTCTGATTTCTTGGAGAGGATCAAGCATTGTCTTTTCAAGTGTCTCTTCTAGTTCCTCACACTGAAGAGTCAAAAAACTAGCTGCCCAAATACCATATAAAATATCCCAAACAGTTCATTTAGTAGTTTTAAGAAAAATTTCCAAATTTCAGCCTAGTCCTACCATAGGAGGTGATCCTCAAGATCACTATCACCTACAAATACCAAAATAACAAAAATTCAAACAATGACAGTTTATAGCATTTAACACATTCAAGGCACAGGCCTTAAAAATACAGCAAATTCACATTTATATCTACTTGCAGAGTACTCAGACTTTGCTTCCTAATCCCCCAAAAGACAATGGAGCGCATTTCCTAGTAAGTAGTCAACACTTGTGGAAGCATCACCACAACCACCATAAACACAGAGACCCTCAAAGTCTTATCTTCCTTCACTTTGCCCTTCCCTCACTTCAACAATACTGTTCCAACCCAATCCTGCCACAACTATGGCCAAATGTAGTAGGATAGGCATGACTCAGGTCATTTGGAATGGAATAAGATTCTCGTAGAACATCTGACGATGAATGAAAGGGGATTCACTTAGCCACAGGATAAACAGGATATTCAGCAAGGATACAATATTGGTTCCATTGGGCATAGGTTCCCTGCCACTGTCTCTTTGTGACTTGAAGGTCTTCAAGTTTGAAACCTAAGGAAGTTGTTGCTTACTACTCATGTCCTGGCTTTTTGTACCTAAGCCACCAGGTACCCTGTGCTAATTAAGTCTCAGAGATGGTTTCAATACTTTTAAAAGAAAAAAATCATCAGGCTATTAATCCTCCATCATCTTGATAAGTGATTTTGCTAAGAGCTAATTGTGTTTAGAGGTTGATCATGCATACCCTTAAGGTTACTCCTAGGACCTGAGATAGTAGATAACCCCTAGGAACCCAATCTTCCAGTGAAAGTGCAAGTTGGGGAAAGTATTCCAGAAGTACTACACTATGAGGGTTTTATCTAAGATATATTTGGATGCCCTATGAATTTACAAGGATCCACTGTAGTAAAATCGGCATTGTTTTTTTTTCTTTTGTTCCATATTATAATTGGACAATTTTCACATGTGTTTCCTTTATAGAGTAGAACAGTTTCTTTGAGATAACATTTGTCTGGTTAAATGTTTACATATTGATATCTGCTGTACTATACCCATTATAGGCAGGGCAACAAATAAAATCAATATGAATTTTGTATCCCTAGAATACAAGTAAATGATAATTCACTTAGAATACAGTATGAGAACTCATCCATGTTCATTTTTTTAAGCATATCTAGACTGCTTTCCTTATCACAATATGAATTCAGAGAATTTAGATGATATTCCTATGTACTGCAGGTCCTTAAAACTTGCCTGTTGGCCTTGAAACCTTGAGTAACTAACCCCCAAATGCTTAATCCATTTTGGGAGCCCCACATCTCTTTGGAGACTTTTCTGAGTTTGTTTTGCTTTCCCTCTAACTTAGCCCACTTGTCCTAGTGAGGAGAGAGTTCAGACCTCCAGTTGGGTTCCCTGTGTGTTTGCAGGAACCCGGGGGAATTTTCATACAGTCCCAGGATTAAGTCTGTGTTTGTGAGTCAAGAGTATTGGCACCTTAAGTGAAAGAGGAAGAGGTTAAGTGCCCTAGTCTTACCTAGGCCCAGGGCTAGTTGGTTATATCACTTGGTTTCCTATTTAGCACAGAGAAAAAAGGGAGAAGGAAAGCATCTCTTCCCAACCTGTGTACTAGTTGGTGGGTTGGAGTTACTACATTCACTCCCAAATTCAGTGTTATACAATTTTAACAGTTAGACATCATTTTCCAAAATTATCATATGTTACTATTTGTCTTGATGCTTGCAAAGGCCTTTCCTAACCCAAAGACAAAGGAAGGAAAAGGGCAAAAAATTACTTTCTTCCTCATAGAAGCCTGATCCCTATAATAAACCTCATAGAATGGGTAGAGCATTTCCCACAGGAAATAGGGACTTAGAATCAAATGGAAATCAACAGCCTCTCTCCAAAACTCCCCCATAGATGTTTAGGCAAAAAACTCAAAAAACTTTGTCTTGTGACTTGTATAACAAAATTGACTCATGGAGCCCAGAGGAGGCTAAGGCATTTCTTTTGCCCTCATCACTAAGGGACCCCTTTGTTCTTGGCTCAGTTGGATGTTGACTGCTCCTATAATTTTTTTTCTATTGTATGATTCCTATTGGTTAATTTCTTCATTATTTATATTCATTTTTTATTAATATTTTTAATTCTCACAATTTTGTCATATGATTTAAAAAAACTTTTAAAAAAAGTTTTTCTCTTATTTGGACTTAGGTTGTGTGTGTGTGTGTGTGTGTGTGTGTGTGTGTGTGTGTGTGTAGGTTTTTATTACCATAGTACACAGCCAATTCTTTCCTATGCTTCTAATCATCATCCTAATTTTCCAAACCAAAATAACTGTCCCCATCCTCTATTCCTCTATGTATGTTATCTCCTCCTATTGGAATGTAAGCCCTTTGAGTCCAGGGCTGCCTTTACATTTGTATTTGTATCCCCAGCATTCAACATAGTTATTTGACACATAATAAGTGTTTAATAATTTTTTATTCATTCATTCATTCAAATCACCAAATGAGAATCAAATATGATAATATTTTTAAAACACTTAGCATAGTACCTGGCACATAGCAGGCACTTAATAAATGCTTATTTTCTTCCCTTTCCCCTTCCTTCATTCATTCCCAACCTGTAGCAGTCTATGATATATATGTCAACACAAAGGACCTATGAAAGGAAAAGATTTCTTCACCTAACCCTGACCCTCCCTCATCCCATAAGTCCCACCATGCAGTCATCCAACTTGGTTGTTCATCAGTCTCTTCTCTAACTTTCCAGTCTCTAAGCCAGGCCTGCACAATCCGTGGCTGGCCAAGGGATTTCAGGTGGTCTGCAAAAAAATGTAGAGGAAATATAGAAGAAAATGTAGAAAAAATTCTTTGGCATACTGAGAGTGGCCTGCAGGCCGTAAGACAGCAGGTTGTGCAGATCTGCTCTAAGCCCATTCCTACACTTAGAACACAATATGAGAACTCAAGCCTGTTCATTTTTTTAAGCTTATCTAGACTTGCTTTCTTTATCTGTATTTGAATCTCATATCGACATCTCTTCCTTTCTCTTAATCTGAGTTTTGTCATCCTTAAAATGTAGGGTGAACCCTATGATGTCTTCAAAAGTCTATTCCTACTTAAAAATGTGATTCTACGATGCTATAAGCATACATTGATCATTGTCTGTCTTCCTGGTAAGAAACTGACAAAGGAGGATCAAGAACCTCAAGATATTTTAACATACTGTATGCAGTTTCACAATTCACCAGAGTATCATGACACATTGATTAGAAATCAGTGAGTGGCTTATAGCTCTGGGAATGGGAGGAAGGCTGGCATACCAACAGTAGAGTGACTGGTATGAAGGATCAGAAAATGTAAGGAAAATTTGCATTGTATTTCTCGTGGGGCTCTCCATGATAATCTTTTCAATAGTGTTTCTCTAATGTCTTACCATGGCATGAAGATGACTCAGGAGTTCTTGAATGTAGAGCATAAGCTCTTCAGAACCCACTTAAATAAAAAGACTTCAAATGTAGACCCTATGACTTTGTGTTCTAAGCGACTTCTCCCATCTAATGTCATATATGACCCACTTCACCATGCTAGGAAACAATGATGCATATTGACTAAAGCAGAAAGACAATTTGTTATTTAGTAGATCCAGTTCTTCAGCAGAGGAAATGCTCGGTGTGTTGTATTGTATAGTGTGTTGTAACTTCTTTGCTTTCTTGTTGTGAGTTGTTTTCTTTGAAGCATATTGTAACTTATTACAATAATATCGCAATACTTATAATATTTATACATTGTATTAAAATATTCATATATTGAGTATTAAACTAATTATATATTATAATAACATAGTATTGATGGTTTTTGTGGTGTTGTTTTTCCTGTCTAACATTCAATGAGAAGCCTACCCTTGCCTTTTTTGTATCAGCTGAAGTATAATTAAATTCTACTCCAACCCTCCATTTTAACTCTGTATTGCTCATTCTTAAATGTGTTTCTTGTAAACAACATATTGTTAGATTCTGATTTTTAATCCATCCTACTATCCATTTGCATTAATGGGTGAGTTCATCCCATTCATATTCCAAGTTATAATTACTATTCGTGAATTTCCCTCCATCTTATTTTTACTCACTATTGTCCTTTTCAGCCTCTCTTTTTACCCTATCCCTTTTACCTTATCTTCTTCCTTTACCCTCCCATTCCTTATTCTACCCACCCCTCTAATAGTCCCTCCTTACCCTAACTGTGAGAAGCCTAATTGTGTAGGATGTCCTGGGTGTCAAGGGCCAAGCATTTAAAAAAATGATCATTCCAAAAGAACAGCCAAAAATTTGGTCATCTGCAAGTTGAATAAGTACCTCAAACTTTCCAAAGCGTAGATTGAGTTATACCTTACTCATATGAAATCAGAAGCAAGACTTTCTGTCTCAATATACGAGAGGGCAATCCAGTCTCAAGTTATTCCCAAAGATCATCCTGTGGCTTATCTTAATCATCAAAAGCTGATATGAGACCAGAAATTATACAGACTCAGAGGGATACACTTAATTTTTAGAAAAATTGAAAAGGTCCTGATAGCAACTCTATTCCATGAATTCATTGTTCATCCAAGATCCATCCAGTTGTACCATATCCTCCAATAAACCTCATTTGAACATAAATGTGCTGTATGTTTAACTCATCTTTTACTTTCTAGTGTTGCAGTGATAATATTGAGCATCTGTTTAGAGAGTTTTTGCTACTAAATGTTGGAGAATGGGCAAAAATTGGCCAACCTAACCCATAACATTGTGTGTCTATTATCTAAGAACCAATATAAAAAAGTTTGGAGAGGTCCCTTATAAGAAACTTGGTTACAAGGAAATAAATATTTTTGGCAACAGTAATTCATGAATCCATTTACAAAGATGTGGAAGGGCTGTGATTTACTGGATTAAGTTGGGGATAGGGAGGTTTGATAATATATCAAGAATTGGCTGTGGTTTTAAAAATGACATTAATAAGATTTTACAAAAAAAAATTAATTGTGCCTAATCTGCCTTCCTTCAAGTTATTTACCCTGATTATCCAATTAATCCTAATCCTCTGGAAGGAATGCTCCTACCATCTAAGAACTCATTTCTTTTGAGGTAGTGGTGAATTTTCACTGATATAAAATATTTCAAATATGGAGGAAGAAGTGACAATGAACCACTCAAGTGAGATAGTAGATTTTTAGAAACTGAACACCTATATACCAGGAATACTCACGTTCACTATATTTTAGTATTCATATGAAGTAGAAAAGTAACTAATTTGACTGGTTCCCAAGCATTAATGTCATAGATATGTGAACAAGGATTTCTTTCCAAGTCTGCTTTCAACATAGAAATGTTTATAATAAAAGACATAGAAAAGAAAAGATTTATTGCTAAAAGTACTGAATAACAAAACCCTGGGAGGAATCAGCATGGTAGACTAAGTAAAGTAAATACTTTCCAAATCTCTACTGAGGTATATAAGCCACAAGGTTCATATACAGAAAACCTGTTTTTCCTTATATTGCCAGAGCTATCAAAATCACTCTATATCCCAGCTATTTTTCTTTTTAAACTGATGAACCATATCAGTGAGAGAAACAGCACCACAATGAATAATCTGGAAAAACCCTGCTCTTTCTTTAGTTTAAGAGATTTGTTTTCATGACTCTGATCTTTGTAATTCTGGTGGAAATGAGTTCTCTGCTTTAGAGAAAAACCACTGCAAAAAGATCCTAGCCAACCAGATTCCCTGCAACCCAGGAAACTTAAGTCACTTTTTTTCATCAGTCCCTAAAACTGTGGTTTCTTTTCTATGTTCAGTGAAATGATGAAGAAATTGTTGAACAATTTGGTCATGAAGGAATTCATCCTTCAAAAAACTAAGATAGGCATTCATTCTTGCAAGAACATTCCGACAAAAACACATTTTTAATAAATGGAAACATGAAATTGTTTATTTGAAGTGGTTAAGAACTGATTTATAATACACTTTAAAACTTAAAAATGGAATTAGCTAATGTTTGTAAAATAACATTACCCAAAAGGAAAGATTAATATAACAGCAGAAATGGCATTGTTCATTGGTATAGATAAACATCCACACACACCCACACACACACACACACACACACACTCACACATACACACATACACACACACACACACGCACCTTCCACAATGTAATCAGAGGGATGGTATGATGATATAATATATCTTTGCTTGTACAGGGTGTGTCAACACCCACTAATGATCTGGGTTAACTCATTCACCGCAACTTGTTCTCACAGTAGGAGATCTGGGTTCCCAGAGAGAGACCACCACCACACAGTTAGACTCAAATTGTAAAGATCTAAGAGGTAACTCTATTGAAGGGAGATACATTTCCCCTAGAGGTGCAGGACCTCTTCTAACTCTTGAGCCTCCACATAGTTTGTGTGTGTGTGTGTGTGTGTGTGTGTGTGTGTGTGTGTGTGTGTGT